>NC_045991.1:0-121519 GCF_010909765.2 Amblyraja radiata
GAACCCCCAATCTGAACCCCCAATAGTTTGTATACTAATCTCTATGCGGGACCTTGTCGACATCCTTCTGAAAATCCAGATATAACACATCCACTGGTTTCCCCTTATCCACTCTACTAGTTACATCCTCGAAAAATTATATGTTTCGTCAGACATGATTTACCTTTCCTAAATCCATGCTGACTTTGTCCAATGAATTCACCACTTTCCAAATGTGCTGCTATCCCATCTTTAATAACTGTAGCAGTTTCCCAACTACTTAATTTAGACTAACTCGTCTGTAATTCCCCGTTTTCTCTCTCCCTCCCTTTTTAAAAAGTGGGGTTACATTAGCTATCCTCCAATCCTCAGTAACCACTCCAAAATCTAAAGTGTTTTGAAACATTATCACTAGTGCATCCACTATTTCTGGGGCTACTTCCTTAAGTACTCTGGGATGCAGCCTATCTGGCCCTAGGGATTTATCGGCCTTTAATCCATTCAATTTACCTAACACCGCTTCCTGGCTAACCTGGATTTCACTGAGTTCCTCCATCTCATTTGACCCCCGGTCCCCTGCTATTTCCGGTAGATTATTTATGTCTTCCTTAGTGAAGATAGAACCAAAGTAGTTATTCAATTGGTCTGCCATGTCCTTGTTCCCAATGATCAATTCACATGTTTCTGACTTAAATGGACCTACATTTGTTTTAACTAATATGTTTCTCTTCACATATCTATAAACGCTTTTGCAGTCAGTTTTTATGTTCCCTGTCAGTTTCTTTCATAACATATTTTCCCTTTCCTAATTAAGCTCTTTGTCCTCCTCTATTGGACTGAATTTCTCTCAGTCCCCTGGTAGGCTGCTTTTTCTGGCTAATTTGTATGCTTCATCTTTTGTTTTGATACTATCCCTGATTTCCATTGTTATCCACGGATGCACTACCTTCCCTGATTTATTATTTTGCCAAACTGGGATGAACAAATGTTGTAGTTGATCCATGCAGTCTTTAAATGCCTTCCATTGAATATCCACCCTTTAAGAATCAATTGCCAGTCTATCTTGGCCAATTCACGTCTCATACCCTAAATGTTACATTTCTTTAAATTCAGTACCCTTGTTTCTGAAATTTTTTTCCCACTCTCCATCCTAATGAAGGACTCCACCATATTATGGTCACTCTTGCCCAAGGGGCCATGCACAACAAGACTGCTAACTAACCCTTCCTCATTACTCAATACCCAGTCAAGAATAGCCTGCTCTCTCGTAGGTTCCTCTACATGTTGGTTTCGAAAACTATCCCGCATACACTCCAAGAAATCCGCTTACTCAGAACCCCTGCCAATTTGATTCACCCAATGTATATGTAGATTGAAGTCACCCATTATAACTGTTTTACCTTTGTTGCACGCATTTCTAATTTCCTGTTTGATGCCATCCCCAATTCCACTACTACTCTTAGGTGGCCTGTACAGAACACCCACTAGCGTTTTCTGCCCCTTAGTGTTTCGCAGCTCTACCCATATCGATTCCACATCCTCCAAGCTAATGTCCTTCCTTTCTATAGCGTTACTCTCTTCTCAAACCAGCAACGCTACCCCACCTCCTTTTCCTTTCTGTCTATCCCTCCTGAATATTGAACATTCCTGGATGTTCAGCCCCCAGCTTTGGTCACCCTGGAGCCATGTCTCCGTGATCCCAACTATATCATAGTCATTAATAGCTATCTGCACATTCAACTCATCCGCCTTATTACGAATGCTCCTGCCATTGAGACACAAAGCCTTCAGGCTTGTTTTTACAACAATCTTACCCCTTATACAATTATATTGAAAAGTGGCCTTTTTTGATTTTTGCCCTGGATTTGTCTGCCTGCCACTTTTACTTTTCACCTTGCTACCTATTGCTTCTACCCTCATTTTACACCCCTCTCTCTCAGGTCACATATTTAAGAAACCCTTTCCCTTTAACTCCATCCTCGTCTATCCCATTTGCCCCGCCCCCCCCCCCGTATTCAGTTTAAAACCACCCGTGTAGCAGTGGCAAACCTGCCTGTCCGAATGCTGGACCCCACCAGTTAAGATGAAATCCGTCCCTTTTGTACAGTTCGCCCTTACTCCAAAACAGATCCCAGTGATCTAAGAATCTAAATCCCTTTCCTGCACCAGTTCCTCAGCCACACATTCAGGTCTCGTATCTCCCTGTTCCTGCTCTCGCCAGCACGAGGAAATGGAAGCAAACCGGAGATAACGACCCTGGAGGTCCTGCTTTTCAGCATTTTTCCGAGCTCTCTAAAGTCACGCTGCAGAATATGCATCCCCTTCTTTCCGACATCGTTTGTGCCGACATGCACTACCACTTCCGGCTGTCCACCTTCGCCCTTGAGGATTTTCTGCACTCAGTCCCTCATCAACATTTCCTTTGAATCCTCCCATTTCCCCCAAATCCAAGACGTATCTATGGGCGCGCGCATGGGCACCAGCTGTGCCTGTCTCTTTGTAGGGTACCTCGAACAACCCTTGTTCTCGGCGTACCGTGGCCCTATCCCCGAACTTTCCCTCCACTACATTGTCGACGGCATTGGTGCCACCTCCTGCACACATGCAGAACTCACTGCTTTCATCCATTTCACCGATCACTGCCATCAGGCACGCAAACTCACTTGGACCATTTCCGAAATCTCCGCGATTGCGACGGTATATGCCAGAAGGGCTCTGAACCACGATGGGGCAGAAACAATGGCTTTCTCCCAACTCTTCTTTCCTGTCTTTAGCCTACTTATTGTAATGTCAGCTTGCTGCTAAACGCGCTGCTTCATGCGTTCAAGATCGTACTCTGGGGTGAAGTAGTCTCGCTGTCGTCGGCAGAAGTCCATGCGCTGTGACGATTCATGAGGCGCCGAGCGGGAACTTATGCTCAGCCCTTGCTAAGGCCATTACGATGATCCAAGGTCGCTCAGGTAGGGGTCGGATCGTGATTTGCTGCTCTTCGTCATGATTCGCTTTGCTGTTTTAACGGCTGATTCCCTCGCGAACTGGCGAAATGCAACCGATGTGTATTGCGGCCCGTTATCGCTCACACCTGTGTCGGCTGCCGTATCTCGCGAAATAGCTTTCAACTTGCGAATCACGGTTGGCCTGCTCGTGTCTTCCAGCCGTTTCTACTCGACCAAGTTGCTATGGTAGTTTACGGTGACGAGATAATATTTCCTGTCCCATGTAAAGATATCTTTTCCGACTTTCCCCCATGGCCTTGTAGGTAGCTCATGACTCATGCGTGTCTCTTTTTGTTGGCTCACCTCATAGCTGCGGCACACTTCACATGTAGCAACATACTGCTTGATGTCGCTACTCATGCAAGGCCAGAATAGGCATGTGTGTGCTCGTCGCAGGCAGCCTTCGACGCCTAGAAGTGAAGAGTTTATATTTTCTTTCATGTCTCGTCTTAAGCTTATCGGTATGATCACCGCTCGCCCTCGAAGATCAAACCATCTTGGACTGTGAGCTCATCCCTAGAGCTGTAATAAGGCGTGAGCTGATTTTGTAGCCTATCTCGTTCACTAGGCCAACCACTGATGATAACACGTTACAGCATTTGTAATGTGTCTTCTGTCGCAGTTTCATCGCGAATTTGCTCAAGACGCTCATCTCGATTGGCAACTGTGATACTATGTTTACCTCCTCGAATGCTTGCTCTCTGCTCGGAGTACCGCTAACTGCACGCGACATTGTATCCGCAAGGTGCATGAGCTTCCCTTGACAGTAGCTGATGTCGAACCTATAGCTCTGTAGGCGGAGCAGAATTCCTTGAAGACACGTTGGCGCTTTCACTAGCGACATGTTTGCAATCATTCTTTTCGGCCATGGCGTAGTTCTCGAACGCTCGAATAATATCAGCCAGTTCTTGGTTCTCCTCGTCGTTGATGAACCAAAACGGTGGTAATCTCCAGTCCTGTCGGACCACTTGTATGGATAAACAATGCCGTCTGGTATGCTGTCTAGCTGTGCGCCCCGCTATAGCTTGCCTACATCCGACGCCATGTTTTCCAACCTTCCATCACTCCGCGGTTGACGGTTAATGGGGTACGGTGGTTGTATACGGCTCACGACCAGCGTGCGTGGAGTGCTACCGGTGACAGTCTGCGTAGGCGCTGTTCGCCCGCCTCCTCGTCCGCACTCGACTCGGCTTGCTGCTGAGCGGCCATCTGCCCCACCGTTCTGGTAGCCATGTAGTTTCGGGCAGTTTTTAAATTTTCCGTGCCTCAAATGCTGCTCCACTTACCAATTCTACGGCCCTTGACAGTTTCACTAGTCCATAGCTGATAACTGTTCCGCCGGGCGCTTCAGTTGGGGCAGAAATATGATTCTTTAAGGCACCACCGCTGCCACAATGTTCAAGGACAAGCTTTCCAGTAAGTACACTCCCACGCACGCCTGGAACCCCCCTCGAATGCGTGAACTTTATTAAGTCGTTACACATATCATAACAATTTGGAAGTCTTGTGGCATTGTGCTTCGGAGACGGCATCGGGATTCAACCAACAATATCCCATGAAGACTGAGAAGCGGGGGAAATTCAAAGAAAGATGACGGTAGCTAAATAGTCTCAGTAAGGCCTTGTGTTTGCAGCCTTGCCGCAGGTTGAAATAAAACAAAGACAAAAGTTGTATTTAGGTGGAAAGGCACTTTTACGAACGCGGTCATTTTGCAAACAGCAGCTTATTTCTCATATTTTCACTGAAGTTATCGTCATTCCTTATGTTGTGTGAAATACATATAATAATTCCCTTTGATGGCATTCCAACCGTAACCCACTTGATTACGTTAAAAGGAAAACATACCTTCGCCAATGCCATTTCTAATTTACCATTGATCAGCTGCGAGTCTTCAGGAGGCACCAAACAGATTCCCGCGTGTTTCATGTCGCGGGAGACTAATGCGATTTGGAACAGAACCCAAACGCTTCCTCCCCAGTAACAACCCGCACTGACGCATAGAGCGAGACTGCTCATACTAGTAGAGCCTATAATATGCACGTTCAATTCTACTCTCTGCGACTTTCGCATACGCACTATTGCTATCACATGGTCGGGTCGAATACAGTTTTCATAATCTCTCTCCTTTCTATGATTGTGACCGCAGAAGAGGTGAGCTTTAAACCAACCGCCTCCCACGCCCACTGACGAGGGACTGGGACATATGCATATGCCGACAGTCACTGACAATTTTTACGTAGCCGTCTGCGAACTAATGTTGTCAGTAGCCACATTCCCCAAACCAAGAGGATTGTGTGTTGGCAGTCTTCCGCAATGATTCCTGATCAATGTCAGAGGCGATCTGGGAATCACTGTCAGAAATATCGCTGTATTTACACTGAAGATGGTAATGTATGTGAGTGTGTGCATGTTGTGATGGTGGCAACCAAGATAACTTAACTCCGATAATATAACCGCCCATCGGCTTTATAAATCCTTGTTTAGTCAAGAACTTTGGCGGGAATCTGTTGTGCACGAACGGAGCCGTATTTGGACTCAGGCCTTCAATGCAAATCAACGTGCCCTATCTAAGCTAGTCCCCTTAACCCTTGTTTGGTCCATCATCCTATCAACCTTCCTTGCATATACCTGTCCGAATGTATTTAAATGCTTTGTAAATGCAAGTATCACCTCCGGCATCTCCTTCAATATACCCAGAACTCGTGAGTGAAGAAGTTGCTACTCAAGTATCTATTTAATCGTTAACCTTTCAATTCATACACTTGTCATCGGGTTCTTGATTCCCCTACCCTGGGTAAAACAAGCTGTGCATGAAAAACATTAACCTTATCTGCAATAAACCATGGTTTACAGGCCTCTAAATGAAGGAATCTGTTCAGCTGACCGACTACCAATGGATGCCGATGTCAACACCAGTTTATACAGCCTCACCTGTCGCTTCTATGTCCACTCTCTCAATATATCCGCGAAATTCCTCCATCACTTTGTTTTATTCAATTAATAACAGAGTTTTGTGTACACTCGCTTTAGGGAAATTTAAAATTAATCTCCATCCTTCAATGCGACTAGGACCCCGGTGTGTGGCATTGTTTCAAATGCCTTGTGGAGCTGCTAGCTGTATTTGCCTCATCAACTATGATTTCATAAAACTTGGGTTCAGGTCGCATTTCAAATATATTGGCAGTCTATTTAGTGCAGTTTGGTTTAGTTTTGAGGTACACAATGGAAACAGACACTTCGGCAAACGAGTCCGCTTCGATCAACGATCCCGTTACTATTAGCACGATTACACATTTGGACAAATCACGTGTTTTGCCAAATCCAATTTACCTTCAAAATTTGTACTACGTTTGGATTGTGGAAGAAAACGAGAGGACCAGGGAATACCAACGCGGTTACGGGGTAAAAATACAAACATCCGTACAGCATCCGAGGTCATGATCGAACCCAGGTATCTGTGCGCTTTAAGGCAACGACTATAACGCTGGCCGTCCACCCTGAGAACCCTATTACAGGAATGATGTGGAGGAGTTTGAGAGGATTGCATGAGAGGGTCACCAGAATCTTCCAGGGAAGGCTGTAGAGCTAGAGGAGTTTCAGAGAATAGGGAAGGGTTGAGGTATCCGGAGAGAAGTTTTGTAGATATAGGGAGGAGTGTGGGGGTCCGGAAGTTGTTACAGAACCAGGGAGGGATGTTGGGGCTAGAGGATGTTACAGAAACCGAAAGGGTTGAAGGGGTCGTCGTGGTTACAGAAACAGGGGTGTGTGTAAGGGGCACAGTGAGTTACATAGGGGTGGCAACTGTAACGTTATAGTCGTCACTGCTTCCTTTCTCTATTATAATACATTTGCACACATGCATTGTATTATTTGGCTCGACAGCACGCACGCAACACACGTTTGTACACTTGACAGTAAAACGCAGAATCAAATTAAAGATAGGGAGAGATGAATTAGCCGTAGAAGGTTACAGAAACTGCCAGCGTTGTAGGGAGTGAGAGTGGTTACAGAGGCAGGGAGGCGTGTATGGGCAGGAGGGGTTTGCAGAGACAGAGAGGGTTAGGGGCCAGAATTGGTTTCAGAGATGGGGGAGGAGTGTTGGCCGTGGAGGGGGTTATAGACACAGGGAGGTGCTGTAGGGGCCGGAGGGTTACAGCGATTGGGAGGGGTGTAGTGCCGGGGACAGGTGGTTCATAGAGACAGGGGGGGGGGGGGGGGTTTAGGGGGCCAGAGGGTTTTATAGAGACTGGGATGGTTTAAGTGCAGAGAGGGTTAGTGGATGTAAGGGCTGGAGGTGGTTAGCGGGGGGGGTTACAGAGACAAGGATGGTGTGAGGGCCAGAGGAGGATACAGACAGGTTGGGCTTTAGGTGCCGTGTGGGATACAGATACCAGGATTAGTGTCGGAGCCAGAATACGTTTGCAGAGATAGGGAAGAGATTGCTTGAAGGTCCCTTCCCACAGGTCATCACCCCTCCACTACGCCACAGAAATGCCGTAGAGAGTCATAAAGCGTGAAACATAGAAACATAAAACATAGATGTAGAAGGAGGCCATTCGGCCCTTCGAGCCAGAACCGCCGGTCATTGTGATCATGGCCGATCGTCCCCAATCAATAACCCGTGACTGCCTTCTCCACATATCCCTTGATTCCTCTAGCCCTCAGAGCTCTATCTACCTCACTCTTAAATCCATCCAGAGATTTGGGCTCCACTGCCCTATGTGGCGGGAAATTCCACAAATTCACAACTCTCTGGGTGAAAAAGTGGTCTTAACTTTATTCTATTTCGGTGGACCCTGGTTCTTCACTCGCCGAACATGGTGAAATATTTTCCTGCGCCTAGCCTTCCCAGTCCTTTTATAAATTGTAGATGTTTCTATAAGATTCCCTCATCCTTCTAAACTCCAGTGAGTGCAAGCCTAGTCTTTTCAATCTTTCCTCACATGGACAGTCCGCCATCCCAGGGATCAATCTGGTGGTCCTACGCAGCACTGCCTCAATCACAAGGATGTTCTTCGTCAAATTAGGACACCAACACTGGACACAATACTCCAGATGTGGTCTTAACAGAACCCTATACAACGTAGAAGAATCTCTTTTCTCCTACACTGAATTATCTTGTCTGAAGGCCAACATTCCTTAGCTTTCTTCACTGCCTGCAGCATCTGCACGCCAACTTTCAGGTGACGGTGGACAAGGACACCCAGGTCTCGCTGCACCTCTCCCCTATCTAACCCTAACCCCCATTCAGATAATATTCTGCCCCCTTGTTTTTACGCCAAAGTGGATAACCTCCAATGTATCTATATTATACTGCATCTGCACGCATTTTCCCACTCACCTCAACCTGTCCTGCTCACCTGGAACCTCCTAATATCCTCTTTACAGTTCCACTGCCGCCAGCTTTGTGTTATCGCAAACGTGCTAGAGATGCTCCTAATTCCTCTTCCAAATCAATAATATATATGTTAAACAGTTGCGGCCCAAACACCGAGCCTTGCGGCACTACACTCGTCACTGCCCGCCATTCTGAATTGGACACCGATCACTCCTACATTTTGCTTCCTGTCTGCCAACCAATTTTCTATCCATGTCAACACCCTACCCCCCAATACCATATAACCATGTAACCATATAACCATTACAGCACGGAAACAGGCCATCTCGGCCCTTCTAGTCCGTGCAGAACACGTATTCTCCCCTAGTCCCATCTACCTGCACTCAGACCATAACCTTCCATTCCTTTCCCGTCCATATAACTATCCAATTCATTTTTAAATGATAAAATCATACCTGCCTCCACCACTTCCACTGGAAGCTCATTCCACACAGCTACCACTCTCTAAGTAAAGAAGTTTCCCCTCATGTTACCCCTAAACTTATGTCCCTTAATTCTCAAGTCATGTCCTCTTGTTTGAATATTCCCTACTCTCAGATTGGAAAAGCTATCCACGTCAACTCTGTCTATCCATCTCATCATTTTAAAGACCTCTATCAAGTCCCTCCTTAAACTTCTGCGCTCCAAAAATAAAGACCTAACTTGTTCAACCTTTCTCTGTAACTTAGTTGCTGAAACCCAGGCACATTCTAGTAAATCTCCTCTGTACTCTCTCTATTTTGTTGACAACCTTCCTATAATTAGGCGACCAAATTGTACACCATACTCCAGAATTGGCCTCACCAATGCCTTATACAATTTTAACATTACATCCCAACTTCTATACTCAATGCTCTGATTATAAAGGCCAGCACACCAAAAGCTTTCTTACCACCCTATCTACATGAGATTCCACCTTCGGGGAACTGTGCACAGTTATTCCTAGATCCCTCTGTTCAACTGCATTCCTCAATCCACTACCATTTACCATGTACGTCCTATTTTGATTTGTCCTGCCAAGATGTAGCACCTCACACTTATCCGCATAAACTCCATCTGCCATCTTTCAGCCCACTCTTCCAAATGGCCTAAATCCTCTCAGTACGACTTTGTAAATCTACTTTATTATCCAGAAACAACACCTATCTTCGTATCATCTGCATACCTACTAATCAATTTACCACAACATCATCCAGATCATTGAATGTACCCAATGACACACACAGTGGACCCAACACAGATCCCTGTGGCACCCCACCGAGTCACTGGCCCTCCACCCTGACAACAGCCATCCACCATTTCACTTTGGCATCCCCCATTCAGCCGCGTTCAATCCATGTGCTCTAATTTTAGTACTTGTCTCCCGTGCGGGGACTTTATCAAAGGCTTTCTGAACACTACATCCACGGCTCCCGTTCATCCATTTTAATTGTCACATCCTCAAAACATTCCAGAAGATTAGTCAAGGTGATTTCTCTTTCATAATTCCATGTTGACTTGGACTAATGCTTTAACCTGCTATCCAAATTTCCCCATTATTACCTCTTTAATAGTTGTCTCCAGCATCTTTCCCACAACCGATTCAGGCTAACTGGTCTGTAATTCCCCGTTTACTCTCTCCCTCCTTTCTTGAACAGCGGGATAACACTAACTATCATCCAACCCTCAGGAACTGATCCTGAACCTAATGAACATTGGAAATTGACCACCACTATTTCTAGAGCCACATCCTTGAGGACCCTGGGACGCAGACCATCCGGCCCAGGGGATTTATCATCCTTCAGTCCCACATGTCGGCCTAACCTGCCCACACCGGCCAACAAAGTATGCCCTGCTGGGATGAAAGTCGTTAAACCTTTGGCGATAAAGAAATGTTTACTTATTTTACTTGTAATTTTCATGTACATTTTATCCTCGAATATCCGTGTTATCCTCACAATGACGGCCATTGAGGGACGAGGGCACTGGCTCCCTGAGTGTTTGCCAGTCATTACTACGGTGTCGAGCAGTGGACAGACGCAGGTACGCAATTTCATGTCAGTAGCCCGTTTAGACGAAAAACGGCCAGCCTATTTGTGTAGTGACTTTGCACAGAGTCCATCACTAAAATACCTCGTGGGGTGAAATACTGCTGTTTGCTTGAGTCCATGACCCAAGCTGCACAGCAACAATGCCTTCGGCGCACCACTTCCATGGCGACTTTTGCTGCACATCTGTTACTACAGTTTTATATTAACCATGTGTACCAGGACATCGTGACCCCGGGAAAGCGTAAAATATGCTAATACTAACAGGCTGTGCAAAGTGAAAAAATACTGTAATGAAGAATATAGTTATAGCCTTAGAGAGTAAATATTAATGGTCCTCGTTGGAGTTGGAAATTCGGCTCTACTTCCTGGCTTTTGAGAGGATCGTTCAGTTGTCTGATAAGAGTAGCGAAGAAACTGTTCCTGAATCTGGTGATACGTGCGTTCAAGGTCTTTAAATTATGAGAGGGATAGACAGAATTGACGTGGATAGAGCTTTTCCCATTGAGAGTAGGGAAGATTCAAACCAGAAGGCATGACAAAAGAATTAAGGGACAGAAGTTTAGGGGTAACATGAGGGGGGAGCGTCTTTATTTCAGAAAGTGCTAGCTGTGTGGAATAAGCTTCCAGTGGAAGTTGGTGGAGGCAGGTTCGATTTTTACATTTAAGAATACATTGGATTGGTATATGGACGGGAAAGGAATGGAGGGTTATGGTCTGAGAGCAGGTAGATGGGACTAGGGGAAAACAAATGTCCGGCACAGGACTTGAAGGGCTGAGAAGGACTGTTTCCCTGCTGTAATTGTTATATGGTTATATGGTTAAGGTTTTGTATCCTTTTCCGAATAGGGGAGGGTACAAAAGGGAAGGACGATAGAGTGAGTGGTCAGTGTCTACTTTCCTGGAGCAGCGTGAATGTAAATGGAACTGGGGTTGGGGGATTGGAAGGCTATTTTATGTAATGGATTGGGCTACATCTACAATTCTCCACAAGACGAGAAGACTCGGTTTGTACTCGCTAGAATTTAGAAGATGAGGGGGGATCTTATAGACACTACTACTTCTTAAGGGTGGACAGGCTGGATGCAGGAAGACTGTTCCGATGTTGGGAAAGTCCAGAACAAGGGGTCACAGGTTAAGAATAAGGGGGAAGTCAAGTTCAAGTTCAAGTTCAAGTTCAAGTGAGTTTATTGTCATGTGTCCCTGTATAGGACAATGAAATTCTTGCTTTGCTTAAGCACACAGAAAATAGTAGGCATTTACTACAAAACAGATAAATGTGTCCATATACCATGATATAAATATATACACACATGAATAAATAAACTGATAGTGCAAATAACAGAAAGTGGTTGGTAATAATCAGAGTTTTGTCCGAGCCAGGTTTAATAGCCTGATGGCTGAGGGGAAGTAACTATTCCTGAACCTGGTTGTTGCAGTCTTCAGGCTCCTGTACCTTCTACCTGAAGGTAGCAGGGAGATGAGTGTGTGGCCAGGATGGTGTGGGTCTTTGATGATACTGCCAGCCTTTTTGAGGCAGCGACTGCGATAAATCCCCTCGATGGAAGGAAGGTCAGAGCCGATGATGGACTGGGCAGTGTTTACTACTTTTTGTAGTCTTTTCCTTTCCAGGGCGCTCAAATTGCCGAACCAAGCCACGATGCAACCGGTCAGCATGCTCTCGACTGTGCACCTGTAGAAGTTAGAGAGAGTCTTCCTTGACAATCCGACTCTCCGTAATCTTCTCAGGAAGTAGAGGCGCTGATGTGCTTTTTTGATGATTGCATTAGTGTTCTCGGACCAGGAAAGATCTTCAGAGATGTGCACGCCCAGGAATTTGAAGCTCTTGACCCTTTCAACCATCGACCCGTTGATATAAATGGGGCTGTGGGTCCCCCTCCTACTCCTTCCAAAGTCCACAATCAGTTCCTTGGTTTTGCTGGTGTTGAGGGCCAGGTTATTGCGCTGGCACCATATGGACAGTTGCTCGATCTCTCTTCTGTACTCTGACTCATCCCCATCAGTGATACGCCCCACAATAGTGGTGTCGTCAGCGAACTTGATGATGGAGTTCGCACTGTGGTTCGCTACGCAGTCATGGGTATAGAGTGAGTACAGCAGGGGGCTGAGCACGCAGCCTTGAGGTGCTCCCGTGCTGATTGTTATTGAGGCTGACACATTTCCACCAATACGAACAGACTGTGGTCTGTGGACGAGGAAGTCAAGGATCCAGTTGCAGAGGGATGCGCAGAGACCCAGTTCTGCGAGTTTGGTAACCAGTTTGGAGGGGATGATTGTGTTAAATGCCGAGCTGTAATCAATGAATAACAGCCTGACATATGAGTTTTTGTTGTCCAAGTGGTCCAGTGCGGAGTGGAGGGCCAGCGAGATCGCATCCACCGTTGATCTGTTGTGGCGGTACGCGAACTGCAGTGGGTCCAGGTTTTTGTCGATGTAGGAGTTGATTTGCTCCATGATCAACCTCTCAAAGCACTTCATCACCACCGGCGTTAGTGCCACTGGTCGATAGTCATTGAGGCATGTCACCTTACTCTTCTTGGGCACCGGTATAATTGATGCCCTTTTAAAGCAGGTGGGGACCTCAGACCTCAGAAGTGAGAGGTTGAAAATGTCCGTAAAAACTCCCGCCAGTTGGTCCGCACAGGTTTTTAGAACACGACCGGGTATACCATCAGGACCAGGTGCTTTTCGGGGGTTCACCCCTCTGAAGGATTTCCTGACATCGGCCTCTGTGACTGAGACTGAAATGCCATCGCAGCGAATGGGGGATCGGGAAGGCACATCAGTATTCTCCCTGTCAAAGCGTGCGTAAAACGCATTGAGCTCGTCAGGGAGTGATGTTACACCGGCATTCGAGCTGCCTCCTGGTTTTGCCTTGTAGGAGGTGATTGCATTCAGACCCTGCCACAGCTGCCGAACATCTGTCTCGTCCTCCAGTTTGGAGCAGAAGTCCCTTTTGGCCTTTTTGATGGCCTTACCAAGGTCGTATCTGGTCTTCATGTAGGCCACTGTATCATCGGAGGTGAATGCCCTGTGTCTGGACTTCAGGAGAGTGCGGATCTCAAAGTTCATCCAAGGTTTCTGATTGGGAAACACTCGGAAGGTTTTTGTAGGGATGCAGTCCTCCACACATTTCTTTATGAAGTCTGTAACGACTGTGGCATATTCGTTCAAGTCCGTTGCCGAGTCCTTGAACATTGCCCAGTCTACAGACTCCAAACAGTCCTGGAGTTGTTCTTCTGCCCCCCCCCCCCCCCCGACCAGCTCTGTGCTGTCCTCACTTCTGGGGGTGCGCTCTTTAATTGCTGCTTGTAGGCAGGAAGAAGCAGCACCGCGGTATGGTCGGATTTACCGAAGTGAGGGCGAGGGATAGAACGATAGGCATTCTTGATGGTGGTGTAGCAGTGGTCGAGGGTGTTAGGTCCTCTGGTGCAGCAGGAGACATGTTGGTGGAAGTTGGGGAGTGATTTCTTGAGGTTCGCCTTATTGAAGTCCCCAGCAATGGTGGTAAATGCCTCGGGGTAAGACGTCTGGTGTTTGTTGACCACGGCCTGCAGCTCCTCCAGTGCCAGACGGACGTCTGCCTGGGGTGGGATGTAGACCGCGGTCAGGATAACGGAGGTGAATTCTCTCGGGAGGTAGAAGGGACGGCACTTCACCGCCAGATGTTCGAGGTGTGGAGAGCAGGAGTTGGACAGGACTGCCACGTCGGAACACCACGCAGAGTTGACCATGAGGCAGACGCCCCCTCCTCTCCCTTTCCCCAGATGCCATGGTACGGTCCATGCGGTGGATGGAGAACCCTTCAGGCTGGACCGCTGAGTCTGGGGAGCTGGGGGTGAGCCATGTCTCTGTGAAACAGAACACAGAGCATTCCCTCAGCTCCCTTTGATAAAGCAGTCTTGCCCTTAAGTCCTCCACTTTGTTTTCAAGGGACTGTACATTAGCCAGTAGGATAGTAGGGAGAGGGGGCCGAAGTCCCCTGCGCTTCATTCTGACCTGAAGTCCTGCCCGACGGCCACGTTTCCGGACACAATGGAGGCTTCCCCTTTGTCTCCAGGTGCTGTACTTGCTGTACCTGCTGTTTCTGCGGACCTGCGCTGGAACGGGGATTCCCTCACAGACGGCAGCTCCAGCTCCGTAACGAACGGGGATTCCCTCAAAGTCGGCAGCTTCAGCTCCGTTGTTCCTGGGAGATCCAGCCCGTCGGCTCTGGGGGTCATCCCGGGGTTTCAAGGTACAGTACCTGGGATCCACAGTCGGGTCGGGAGTTCCACAGCCAGTGTGGGAAAGTTTAAAGTCCGTGATTCCCGCAGCTGCGGGAGGCCGCAAAATTGCGAGAGCCTTGAGGTGCTCCAGCAGCGTGTCCGAAACGGCACCGATTTCTGCCGTTTTTCTGATCCAGGTAAGTTGTTGGAAGTTGTAGTTGAGCCTTTTATTTTCCGGAGCTCCGCAAAAGTCGCCGCAGGCAGGCGCCATCTTGGAAGAACCTTGTCTTTAAGGACCGAGATGAGAAAAACATTTTTCACACAGATAGTGGTGAATCTCTGGAATTCTCTGCCACAGAAGTTAGTTGAGGCCAATTAATTGGCTATATTCGAGAGGGAGTTAGATGTGGCCCTCGTGGCTAAAGTATGGAGATAACGCAGGTACAGGATACTGAGTTGGATGATCAGCCATGATCGTATTGAATGGCGGTGCAGACTCGAAGAGCCGAATGGCCTACTCCTGCACCTATTTTGTATGTTTCTATGTTTCTAACTCTCTGCAATTCATGTGGTCATAGGCAGAGCTGGTGCAAAACTAAGATGTGATGCACACTGACATCGCGGAGAAGTCGGTGAGAGTCACTGGAGATATGTCGAACTTCCTTCTGAGGAAGAAGCGGCATTGCTGTGATTTCTAGGCCGTGGCTTCAATGTGGTTGGTCCGGGACAGGATTTTGGTGATAAAGTAAATTCTCTCTCGGGCGGACCACACGGGGGAAGATGGTGTCCGTTATTACCGATGTTCCTGAATAAGTAGAACACTAATAGAAAAACAGGCAATAAACGTACTCTCCACAATAAATAGTAAAATATACCAAATTAACCTTGGGCGGGCATAGCGGCGCCGTGGTAGCGTTGCTACCTTAAAGCGCCAAATACCCGAGTTCGATCCTGACACCGTATGCTCCCTCTGACAGCGTGATGCTGTAATCAGTGCAGATGTATATCAAAAATTGTGTCAGACTGAATCAGACGGCCGAGTGGGATGAGGAATGGATAGTAGATTCAACGTAGATAAGTGCGAGCTGATGCATTTCTGGAAGTCAAACCAAGGCAGGGCCTTCGGAGTCAACGGTGGATCACTCAGGGATTGCTAGAAACCAGAGGTAACGAGGGAAATTACAAAACGTCTACATTGATCGGACCATCATGGGATTGAACACTCCGCCATCTAAGGGATCTACAGGAGGCTGTATCATGAAACGACAACTTGCGTCACCTAGAACCCTGGCCACTCTCCAATCTCCGAAAAACGGTATCGGAGTCTGCAAACTGTGATCACCCCATACTTGCTTCCATTTTATTATCAAAAACAATAGGGCTCTAGACCATCACAAACACGGACCAACCTACGAGCTACAACATGCCTTTGTTGGACTTGAGACTTCAAGCTTTGGATATGCCCTAATATCGTTTACGGATGTGTTATGCTGTTGCAAGTAAAATCAATTATTGCGTGTTCTGTACATATGACTCTTGAGATTGGAGTAACGTGACATTTTCGCATGCAGCCAGTGACGTTGAAGAGGTCAACGGAAATAAGTGTATACGATTACGAGGGCCGGAGAGAGCATACATCAACCTTTTTTCCCCCCTGGTCTGGGTATCAACTTCAAGGGGACATAGATTTTGGTTGAGACGAAAGTATTTTTAAAGCGATTTGATGGATGCCTTTTTTACTGAGTGGTTGGCTGGGCCCCAATTATATTATATAAATATAACTAATGGTGCCTGTCGGTTCGTTTAATGTTCTAATCTAGCTGGAGGCAGGACACATGTTCCCGAGTGGGGGAGTCCAGAACCAGGGGACACAGTTTAAGAATAAGGGGTAAGCCATTTACAACGGAGACGAGGAAACACATTTTTTCTCACAGATAATTTTGAGTGTGTGTAATTATCTCCCTCAGTGGAGGCCGGTTCTCTGGATGCTTTCAAGAGAGAGCTAGATTAGGCTCTTAAATATAGCGGAGTCAGGGGATATGGGGAAAAGGCAGGAACGGGTACTGATTGGGATGATCAGCCATGACCACTTTGAATGGCGGTGCTGGCTCGAAGGGCCAAATCGCCTAGTCCTGCACCTATTGCCTATTGCCTGTTGGCTATTGTCTAATGCCTGTCCTCCATATCAACATGTCAGATTACATTCAATGTTCCCGAAATTCTATTTCCATGCATTCGTCCATGGAAACTATTAATCTGAACATTCCGATGTCAGACTACTGCTCACGAATATTGAGTTTGCGGAGAGATGGTGCGAATTCTATCAACCCCGCAGATTGCTCCTTGGCACCAACAGTCCACTCATCAGAACATACATAATGGATATCATCACACATGATGACTGCTACCCTTTGCGTGCGGCACTTAGTGCCCGGACACAAAAGAGTTAACAGTAGATGTTTGTTCAGTGAGTGTAATTAACGTCAGTCCGCACGGAGCCCGGTTGTGCCACCGGGGGTTTCCCAGTTCCAATAAAAACGATTCCTGTTGATGGGATACGAGTGTGTTAGTGAGAGCACCCCTTCCTTCACCGACACGGAGCAGCAGCTCCACAGACCGAGAAAACCATTGTGAATCTGTGAACAATAAAGTGGGATGTTAGATGGGTGGTTTGGCATCCGAGAATATTAGAAAATAAAGTAATTGTTACCGAGAGCAATCGAGGAACAGTGAGTGCAGTGTTACACAAATGGTTCGTTCTCTGAAAACGGTAGACTAGGAAGTTACTGCGATGGAGAAGAGTTTCTTCTTTTCGGTTGACGATATTTTTAGTTCTTTGCACAGCTTAAGTATGCGGATCTATATGTTATTCATGAATATTCAGCCTGTCTTTTATCCCATCCTAGCTCTTGTTGCTCTTCCAGGTAAGTACCTGTCTAAATTCTCATGCAAAATTAGATGAGAAGCGTCGGTTACGGGGTCCGGTATCGGGGTCCGGGGTCTTTAGATCGGACAATCATGTTCTATCTATACAATCTTCGACTGAGTAAGGGGTAATGTGCTGATTGTGCGGATCATAGGTTTCACGCTGTTTATCACCGTGTTGCTTACCCTTTATTCAGTTTAGTTTTACATTGCTACCATGTCCACAGCCAATGTTATTAAAACGGGAAACAATCGTTAACGCCATTCCATTTTCTGTAATTCACTGTCCTGCTGTAATTCGCTGCTGCCGTGCGCCTGGCGATCTATATGCAGCTATCGAAACTGTCCAGGTTCAAGCACACATGTTTTTGCCACGTGCACCAATGGGTGCAGTGATATTTGAGTTACCATACAGCCATACGAGTAAAAAGAACATAATGCACAATATAATTTAACATAAACATCCACCACGGTGAAATCCGGATTCATCACTGTTGGAAGACAATAAAATGCAGTCAATCCTCCCCCTTTATTAGCATTTGATTCGCCCCTCGCCGAATAGGCCGAGTTTTTGATTTGTCTGCTGTCATATGTCTGTTTATTTCCCTCCTCATAGTGAACACGCTGACGATTGTGGTCCTGTCCCGGGGAAAGTGTGGTCTCTCAACAGGTGTCACTAGCTACCTGATCGCCATGGCAACGGCCGATCTACTGGTCATTATTTTCGACCTGATACTGAGGCAGATTCCGATTGCGTACTGGGAAGCGTTTACTTTCCTGTTCAAAGTCCCGATGTGTAATATCCACGCCGTCTTGCTTTACGCCGTCACCGACTGTTCTGTCTGGTTCACCGTCACCTTCACCTTTGATCGATTTGTGGCCATTTGTTGCCAGAAGTTGAAAACAGACTATTTGCACCGAGAGAACATCGCATGTGGTTCTGGGAACAGTGACCGTGCTGAGCTGTTTAAAGAACACGTTCTGGTATTTTATGTTGAGCAGTATGTACTTGCTATTTAATGCCCCCTGGTTTTGTTGGGCAAGACGAGGTGTTCGAACCTCACTGGTCTGGGGGATCGGGGAGTTTCTCCAATATCTCATCACCCCCGTGATCCCATTTATCCTCATTGTTTTGTTGAACACTTCGACCATCAGATACGTGTTAGTGGCGAGCAGAGCCCGCAGCAGACTCCGGGGTCCCAGCAGTGGAGAGAGTGGGAGAGAACCGGAGATGGAGAGCCGCAGGAAATCCCTCATGTTACTGTTGGTCATCTCGGGGAATTTCATAGTGTTGTGGGCGCTCCATACGATGTTTGTTATGTGGTTCCGACTGGCTGGATTAATTCCTAGCTGGAACTATCCGGTATCCGCCATCGGTGAACTGGCGTACATCCTGCAGATCATGAGTTGCTGCACAAATACTGCCCTTTACCGCCGTCACCCAGACTAAGTTCAGGCAGCAGTTCAAAGAAGTTGTGAAATCGCCCTTTACTCTGATTGTAAAATGCTTTCAGCGCCGCTGGTTCCAGGAATCGGTGCCCGCTCCATCCCATCTGCTCACCCTCCCCCCGCATCCCAGACACGCTGAGGACCCTCAGTGACCTGGTACACAGATTAGCCTTGTGACGCTGGTATGTCCCCCGATTCCGCCACGAGAATCCCCTCTCCTGCCCCACCGAAACTCCGGTAGTTTCTGGACACACAACCGCACTCACACGAGAACCAGCAGCGCCCCCATTACCACACTTTCACCAACAGCAGCGTCCCCATTACCACACTTCACCATCAGCACCGTCCCCATTGCCACACTTTCACCATCAGCAGCGTCCCCATTACCACACTTTCGCCAACAGTACCGTCCCCATTACCACACTTTCACCATCAGCACCGTCCCCATTACCACACTTTCACCAACAGTACCGCCAGTTTGTTCTACTAAGAAAACGAATGATCCGACCGATTCAATCGTCTTCTTGCAGGAACATCTTTGACTTACTCTCACTCATCTCCGACAATAATGCGCCCCAACAGAGTTCTTCAAAACTAAGAACCATTCCGACTAAATTACACATTCAGGCTCAATTGAAAATAATATAAATATTATGAAGCCCAAAGGAAATCCGGCATGCAGTGTCGTTATACACTGTCAGAGAGCATTTCATAACATCGGTTCACCTCAAATCAATTATCTCAAAAGAATCAAACAGATTTAAAAACATTTAAAATTGTTAAAAAACGAAGACAAGTTATCAAAGTCAGGACTGACCCCTGGTCGACGGTTTATCAGCAGCTTAAAACAGCTCAGCAGGTGAGGGCTCATAATGTACATTAAATAAGATTAAGTATATTCGACTCCATCGACCAGGTTTGGGGCTCACGTGCGGTGAGAAATCAATATAGAGAAGCAGTGACATTGATTAATTGAAACATAAATTGAAACGCAGTGTTTCTCTTGCAATGATACAACATTGATATTGTGTATACACATCTGAACAGTTATTTTTAGACTCCAAACATTCCGATGTTGTATGGCCACTCGTGAACTTACCAATGAGCTGAATACTTCCCCGTCATTGACAAGGGCAGCGGACGCGAGACTACAGTTTGATTGCAGGTGGAACAGATTTTCCCTCACGGATGTCAGAAACTGCCGGCGTCTCAAATCAACTGTTCGACTAAAGTTCATGCTTTCTGCGTCGTCACTGATCGGGCTCTTTTGAGATTTAACCTCCGGATCGAGCATCTTTTTCATATCCTTGTCACTTTCGACCTGTTCATCAACCTGCTTTCATACGTATAGAGATACAAAAAGCTGGAGAATCTCAGCGGGTTAGACATCATCTTTGGTGAAAAGGAATAGGTGACGTTTCGGGTCAAGACCCTTCTTCAGACTGAGCGCCAGGGGAAAGGGAAAAGAGAGATAGAGATGATATGGAGAGCTATAGAATAAATGATTCAAAGTTATGAAAAAAAGGTTACGGGAATTAATGGCTACATGCGGAATTTACAATTGTGTTATGGTTCTTCTGTGATGAACATTTTTATGTCGTCTTCTTGTTTTGTCTTGTTCCTTGCTCTCCCAAATTTGTTTCCTGTTATTCGTAAAATTATTCTTCAATCTGTCTGACAAATGGGCGTAATGCAAAATTCATCTTAATGTATTGTCAGTTGTGTCCCCCCCCCCCGTGTACTTGTCAGCCTTCTATTCGTTTTGCCCCAGATACACATGCCTTGCTCATTAAACACTTCTTCAGTTTATTTATTTCCACTCCAATCCTGACCTTTAAGCTACCTTCACTATGTTGCCATATTTTCCCATCATGCCTCCCCATTATGTAAACTGTTAATTTAAAGATAGCACAAAATTGCCCATAACATCCATAATTTCCTGAATCAAATCCCGCTCGTGGCTCTTAACCAACACCAAGTAAACCTTATTAAATTAAAATGTAATAGACATTATAACATAATAGAACTGACAGTAGACATGTTTGTATATTTATCTCTCTTCGTGGTGTAGAAACGAGGAGCTGTAGATGCTGGTTTAGAAAAAAAACGTTACAAAGTGTTTTTATTTCACGTGGCTGTGTGCATTGTTGCTTTGCTGCATGGTAACTCAAATTCCACTGTAACTTAATTGTTTAAATGAGAATAACGCGAACTTCAACTTGAATTGAACGTGAACTTGAATAACTGTGAGTCCAGGAGAACATGTTAGGCGAAGTTTCATTCGGGACCCTTCTTTACACTGATGGCACGGGCTGGGAAGAAAGCTGGAAGAAGGGCCGGACAAAACGTGCCAAGTATGTTTTTTTTATTAAAAATTATTTAAAATTAGTGAATTCAATGCTCCTTCAGGCGGGTTGTCAGCCGCCGAAGCGAAACATCAGTTGTTGATCCTCCAGTTTGCTCTGGCCTCATTCGGGCAATAGAGGGCGCATCTTTAAAATGATGAGAGGGATAGACAGAGTTGACGTGACAAGATTTTCCCATTGAGATTAGGGAAGATTCAATCAAGAGTACATGACTTCAGAATTAAGGGACAGAAGTTTTGGGGTAACATGAGGGGGAACTTCTTAACTCAGAGAGTGGTAGCTGTGTGGAATGAGCTTCCAATGGAAGTGGTGGAGGCAGGTTCGATTTTATCATTTAAAAATAAATTGGATAGGTATATGGATGGGAAAGGAATGGAGAGTTATGGTCTGAGTGCAGGTAGATGGGACTTGGGGAAAATAATTGTTCGGCACGGACTTGTAGGGCCGAGATGGCCTGTTTCCGTGCTGTGTAATTGCTATATGATTATATGGTTATATGACACAAAGGTCAGCATGGGATAGGAAGGTGTGTTAATGTGCATAACAACCGAGATCCATGACGGCTCGTGCAAGAAGGCCGTGCAGATGCTGGTTTAAACATAGAAACATAGAAATTAGGTGCAGGAGTAGGCCATTCGGCCCTTCGAGCCTGCACCGCCATTCAATATGATCATGGCTGATCATCCAACTCAGTATCCCGTACCTGCCTTCTCTCCATACCCTCTGATCCCCTTAGCCACAAGGGCCACATCTAACTCCCTCTTAAATATAGCCAATGAACTGGCCTCGACTACCCTCTGTGGCAGAGAGTTCCAGAGATTCACCACTCTCTGTGTGAAAAAATTCTTCTCATCTCGGTTTTAAAGGATTTCCCCCTTATCCTTAAGCTGTGACCCCTTGTCCTGGACTTCCCCAACATCGGGAGCAATCTTCCTGCATCTAGCCTGTCCAACCCCTTAAGAATTTTGTAAGTTTCTATAAGATCCCCTCTCAATCTCCTAAATTCTAGAGAGTATAAACCAAGTCTATCCAGTCTTTCTTCATAAGACAGTCCTGACATCCCAGGAATCAGTCTGGTGAACCTTCTCTGCACTCCCTCTATGGCAATAATGTCCTTCCTCATATTTGGAGACCAAAACTGTACGCAATACTCCAGGTGTGGTCTCACCAAGACCCTGTACAACTGCAGTAGAACCTCCCTGCTCCTATACTCAAATCCTTTTGCTATGAAAGCTAACATACCATTCGCTTTCTTCACTGCCTGCTGCACCTGCATGCCCACTTTCAATGACTGGTGTACCATGACACCCAGGTCTCGCTGCATCTCCCCTTTTCCTAGTCGGCCACCATTTAGATAATAGTCTGCTTTCCTGTTTTTGCCACCAAAATGGATAACCTCACATTTATCCACATTATACTGCATCATGCCAAACATTTGCCCACTCACCCAGCCTATCCAAGTCACCTTGCAGTCTCCTAGCATCCTCCTCACAGCTAACCCTGCCCCCCAGCTTAGTGTCATCCGCAAACTTGGAGATATTGCCTTCAATTCCCTCATCCAGATCATTAATATATATTGTAAATAGCTGGGGTCCCAGCACTGAGTCTTGCGGTACCCCACTAGTCACTGCCTGCCATTGTGAAAAGGACCCGTTTACTCCTACTCTTTGCTTCCTGTTTGCCAGCCAGTTGATAGACACGAAAGTTGATAGACACAAAAGCAGAAGATAGACACAAAAAACTGGAGTAATTCCGTGGGACAGGCAGCATCTCTGGAGAGAATGAATGGGTCCAGATCCTTCTTTAGAATGGGTTGGGATAAGGGAAACAATAGATATAGAAGTGATGTGGAGCGGCAGGTGCATCTTCTGCGTTTTCAGGGTAACTTGCAGCTGGGGAAGAAGTTCCACCCCATCAGCTGTTGCATACTACATATAACACCTGCAACGGGATCGCACCACCAGCCACATTTCCCATCTCTACCCCTTTCCGCCTTCCGCAGACATCGTTCTCTCTTCAACTCCCTGCTTAACTCATCCCTTCACATCCAAACCATCCCATCCCTAGCTACTTTCCCCAACAACCGCAGATATGCCACACCTGTTGCTCTACCTCCTTCCTCGACTGTCTCTAGGGACTCCAACAGTTCTTTCTAGTTAGGCAGTAGTTTACTTGCATCTCCTCCAACCTAATCTAACATATCCGTTAAATATGATGTGGACTCTGATGTTTCTGAGAGACGAAAGGCAGACTGAGCGATCGTTTCGCGGAAACCATTGCTCTGCCCGCCTGATCGAACCTGGTCTCCCGGTTGCAGGACAGGAATTTAACCAATTATCCTTCCCATTTCGACACAGATATTTCCGTCCTCGATATTGTCCATTGACAGGGTGAGGTTAAACGCAAGTTGAAGGAACATCCTCTCATATTTCGCATGGGCAGCTTGCACCACAGAGGTATATCTATCCTTCCCCCACCCCCACGAGCACCTTCTCAATTTCACCCCAAAAAACAGCTTGCAATCGCCTGTTTCCTTGATCATCGTTATCTCTTTGCATATCTTTCACATATTTTATCTCTCTACATCACCGTCTATATCTCGCTTCCCTTATCCCTCACCAGTCTGCAGAATGGTCTCGACCCGAAATGTCGCATATTCCTTCATTCCAGACATGCGGACTAAGTACTTTGTCTGAGTACTGAGTAGCTGAGTACCGTCTTGCAGCTGGCGGAAGAGGACAGCTTCAGGCGGTTGAAGCGTTCTGCAACCGGGCGAGGGGGTGATTTCAAGGGGCGTCGGTCTGGGCTCGGTGGGATAAAGCGTCCTGCAGCTGGGATTGTGGGACGTCTTCTGGCGGGGCTGCCTGGTGGATGAGTGTCTTGCAGCCTAGGTAATAATAATAATAATGGATGGGATTTATATAGCGCCTTTCTAATACTCAAGGCGCTTTACATCGCATTATTAATTCACTCCTCAGTCACACTCGGTGGTGGTAAGCTACTTCTGTAGCCACAGCTGCCCTGGGGCAGACTGACGGAAGCGTGGCTGCCAATCTGCGCCTACGGCCCCTCCGACCACCACCAATCACTCACACACATTCACACACATTCACACACAGGCAAAGGTGTAGGAATACGGTTTGATGAGGGGGCGGTTCGTTGAAGTCGGGAGAGCGTTCTGCAGCCGGAGGAAGGCAGACGGCTTCACGTGGGAGCTGTTGGGGGCCGCTCGGTGGGGGAAAGTTCCTGCAGCCGGGGGAGAAGGAGGGTTTCGAAAGGTGGTCGTTTAAAGGCGGTGTATTTGGGGGGCTAGTTCGGTTGTTGCGGGTCCAAGGGACTGGTTTCCAGAGGGCTAGTATGGATATTGTAAGCCAGAGTGTCTTTTCTTGGCGGGAGGCATCCTGCAGTTGGTGCTGTGGGTCGGCTTCACGAGGGGGAAGCGTCCTGCAGCCGGTGTACGAGGATTATTTCAGGCGGGGGCTGTGAGGGATCGGTGGGAGTGGGGAGAGAAATCTGTAGCCGGGCGAAGGGGACGGGTTGATGTGGGGGACGGTTAGGTGGGGGGGGACTGGGAAACGTCATGCAGCTTGCGACAGGGACTGCTTCAGGCGGGGGCGGGTCGGTAGGGGGGGTTGAAACGTCTGCAGCCGGGACAGCAAGAGGCGACGGCTTCGGGCGGAGTCGGCCGGAGCATCCTGTAGCCGTGAATGCGAATGGCTATAGGCGGCGGAGGTGGGAGGGGGGGGGGGGGGTTCCTGGTGCCGGGAAATGATTCATTCTGGATGGCTATTACGCATGTTGTGGGTCAAAGCGACTGGTTTCCAGAGAGCTAGTATGGACATTGTGGACCGAATGGACACTTCTTGGAGTTGTACAGGTGTTATAGGCCTGAGGGTCTGATTAGGCGGGAGGCACCCTGCAGTTGGGGAAGCAAAAAGGGCTGTTGAGTCAAAACCAAGGAAGCCAACGTCAGGCAACGCCATTGTAGTGGGAGACCCCATTGTAAGAGGTACGGACAGGGTTTTCAGCGGCAACAGACGGGATTCGAGGATGGTGTGCTGCCTTCCTGGTGCCAGGATCCAGGATTTCACGGACAGAGTGCAGAAAATCATCAAGGGCGAAGGTGAACAGCCGGAAGTGGTAGTGCATGTCGGCACAAACGATGTCGGAAAGAAGGGGATGAATATTCTGCAGCGTGACTTTAGAGAGCTCTGAAAAATGCTGTAAATCAGGACCTCCAGGGTTGGTACCTCCGGTTTGCTTCCAGTTCCTCGTACTGGCGAGAGCAGGAACAGGGGCATTCGGGACCTGAATGTGTGGCTGAGGATCTGGTGCACGGAGCAGGGATTTATATTCTCAGATCACTGGGATCAGTTTTGGAGTAAGGGGGACTGTACAAAAGGGACGTATTGCATCTTAACTGATGGGGGACCAGCATTCTGGCAGGCAGGTTTGCCACTGCTACACGGGTGGTTTTAAACTGAATAAGGGGGATGGGGTGTCAAATGAGATAGACGAGGATGGAGTTAAAGTGAAAGGATTTCTTAACTGTGTGAGCAGAGAGACAGAGGGTGGAAAATGTGGGTAGAAACAATAGGTAGCAAGGTGAAAAGTAAAAGTGGCAGGCAGACAAATCCGGGGCAAAAATCAAAAAGGGACACCTTTCAACATAAGGGGTAAGAGTATTTTAAAAACAAGCCTGGAGGCTTTGTGTTTCAATGCAAGGAGCATTCGTAATAAGGTGGATGAATTGAATTTGCAGATAGCTATTAATGATTATGATATAGTTGGGATCACGGAGACATGACTCCAGGGTGACCAAGGCTGCGAGCTGAACATCCAGGGATATTCAATATTCAGGAGGGATAGATAGAAATGAAAAGGAGGTGAGGTAGCGTTGCTGGTTAGAGAGGAGATTATCGCAATAGAAAGGAAGAACATTAGCTTGGAGGATGTGGAATCAATATGGGTAGAGCTGCGAAATACTAAGGGGCAGAAAACGCTGGGGGGAGTTGTGTACAGGCCACCTAACAGAAGTAGTGGAGATGGGGATGGCATCAAAAGGAAATTATAAAAGCGTGCAACAAAGGTAAAACAGTCATAATGGGTGACTTCAATCTACATATAGATTGGGTGAATCAAATTGGCAGGGGTGCTGAGGAAGAGGAGTTCTTGGAATCTATGCGGGATAGTTTTCTAAACCAACATGTAGAGGAACCAACGAGAGAGCAGGCTATTCTAGACTGGGTATTGAGTAATGATGAAGGGTTAGTTAGCAGTATTGTTGTGCGTGGCCCCTTGGGCAATAGTGACCATAATATGGTCGAGTTCATTAGGATGGAGAGTGACATAATTAATTCCGAAACAAGGGTTCTGAACTTAAAGAGACGTAACTTTGAGGGTACGAGACGTGAATTGGACAAGATAGACAGGCAATTGATGCTTAAAAGGTTGACGTTGGATATGCAATGGAAGGCATTTAAAGACTGCATGGATGAACCACAACAATTGCTCCTCCCAGTTTGGCAAAATAATAAATCAGGGAAGGTAGTGCATCCGTGGTTAACAAGGGAAATCAGGGATAGTATCAAAACAAAAGATGCAGCATACAAATTAGCCAGAAAAAACAGCCTACCAGAGGACTGGGATAAAT
Source organism: Amblyraja radiata (assembly GCF_010909765.2). Classification (NCBI taxonomy): domain Eukaryota; kingdom Metazoa; phylum Chordata; class Chondrichthyes; order Rajiformes; family Rajidae; genus Amblyraja; species Amblyraja radiata. The sequence goes on from NC_045991.1 coordinate 27,002, forward strand.
TCTGGGAGTCCAGCAGAGGAGGATAAAGGTCTTAATTTGGAACGGGAAAATAGATTTTGAAAGAAAACTGGCAGGGAACATAAAAAATGACTGCAAAAGTTTTTATAGATATGTGAAGAGAAAAAGATTAGTTAACACAAATGTAGGTCCCTTGCAGTCAGAACAGGTGAATTGATCATGTGAAACAAGGACATGGCAGACCAATTGAATAACTACTTTGGTTCTGTCTTCAATGTGGAAGACAAAAATAATCTGCCGGAAATAGCAGGGGACTGGGGGTCAAATGAGATGGAGGAACTGAGTGAAATCCAGGTTAACCGGGAAGTGGTGTTAGGTCAATTGAATGGATTAAAGGCCGATAAATCCCCAGGGCCAGATAGGCTGCATCCCAGAGTACTTAAGGAAGGTGCCCCAGAATTAGTGGATGCATTAGTGATAATTTGTCAAAACTCTTTAGATTCTGGAGTAGTTCCCGAGGATTGGAGGGCAGCTAATGTAACACCACTTTTTAAAAAGGGAGGGAGAGGGAAAACGGGGATTTACAGACAAGTTAGCCTAACATCTGTAGTGGTGAAACTGCTAGAGTCAGTTATTAAAGATGGGATAGCAGCACATATGGAACGTGTGAAATCATTGGATAAAGTCAGCATGGATTTATGAAATGTAAATCATGTCTGACGAATCTTATAGAATTTTTCGAGGATGTAACTAGTAAAGTGGAAAAAGGGAGGACCAGTGGATGAGTTATATCTGGACTTTAAGAAGGCTTTCGACAATGTCCCACGTAAGAGATTAGTATACAAACTTAATGCACACGGTATAGGGGGTTCAGTATTGATATGGATAGAGAACTGGCTGGCAGACTGGAAGCAAAGAGGAGGAGTAAACGGGTCATTTTCAGAATGGCAGGCAGTGACTAGTGGGGTCCCGCAAGGCTCAGTGCTGGGACCCCAGCTATTTACAATATATATTAATGATTTGGACGAGGGAATTGAATACAACATCTCCAAGTTTGCGGATGACACTAAGCTGGGGGGCAGTGTTAGCTGTGGGGAGGATGCTAGGGGGCTGCAAGGTGACTTGGATAGGCTGGGTGAGTGGGCAAATGCATGGCAGATGCAGTATAATGTCGATAAATGTGAGGTTATCCACTTTGGTGGCAAAAACAGGAAAGTAGTCTATTATCTGAATGGTGGCCGATTGGGAAAATGGGAGCTGCAACGAGACCTGGGTGTCATGGTACACCAGTCATTGAAAGTAGGCATGCAGGTGCAGCAGGCAGTGAAGAAATCGAATGGTATGTTAGCATTCATAGCAAAATGATTTGAGTATAGAAGCAGGGAGTTTCTACTGCAGTTGTAACGGGTCTTGGTGAGACCACACCTGGAGCATTGCGTACAGTTTTTGTCTCCTAATCTGGGGAAATACATTATTGCCATAGAGGGAGTACAGAGAAGGTTCACAAGACTGACTCCTGGGATGTCAGGACTTTCATATGAAGACATATTGGATAGACTCGGCTTGTACTCGCTAGGATTTAGAAGATTGAGCGGGGATGTTATAGAAACTTACAAAATTCTTAAACGGTTGGACAGTCTAAATGCAGGAAGATTGTTCCCGATGTAGGGGAAGTCCAGAACAAGGGGTCACAGATTAACGATAAGGGGGAAAGCTTGATAATAAGTTGGATGATCAGCCATGATAATATTGAATGGCTGTGCAGGCTAGAAGGGCAGAATGGCCTACTCCTGCACCTATTTTCTATGTGCCTATGTCTATGTTTCTATGTTGTGGGCCGAAGGTAGACAAAAATGTTAGAGAAACTCAGCGGGTGCGGCACCACCTATGGAGCGAAGGAAATAGGCAATGTTTCGGGTCGAGACCCTTCTGCAGACCGAACGGACCGGTTTCTTGAGGGCTAGGCCATCGTGGGCTGAATTATCTTTTCTTGTTGTAGGCCGAATGGACTGCAGGTGGGGATGGGGACGTCTTTAGGCGGGCCGGCGGGAACCCACGGCTTCTGGACTCACCCATGACCTCTGCACCCACTCACTGACGGCTTCTGGATTGAATCACTCACTCGCGGCTTCTGGACTCACTCACGGCTTCTGGACTCACTCACTCACGGCTTCTGGACTCACCCACTAACTCACTGTTTATTGGTCGCTCAATTAATAGAACACGATCATGGTAGAATCCAACGTTATTACATCGATTATACTTGAGCATTATCGACCGTCATTTGTTGCATGCGTCTCGCTGAGAGAGAGAGAGAGAGAGAGAGAGAGAGAGAGAGGGGGGGAGAGAGAGAGAGAGAGAGAGAGAGAGAGAGAGAGAGAGAGAGAGAGAGAGAGAGAGAGATATAGAGAGCGCGAGAGATATCTCTCTAGATCGAGCGCTTCGCGTCTCTTCTCTCGTACTCTCCTTCGCTCTCGCTATATCTCTCTTTCTCTCTCTCTCTCTCTTTCTCTCTGCTTCTTCTCTCTTCTCTCTTTCTCTTTCTCTCTCTCATCTCTCTCTCTCTCTCTCGCTTCTATCTCTCTCTCTCTCTCTCTCTCCTCTCGCTCGCTCCCTCGCTTCTCTCTCTCTCTCTCCTCTCTCCTCGCAACACTCGCTCTCTCTCTCTCTTCTCTCTCATCTCTCTCTCTCTCTCTCTCTTCTCTCTCTCTCTTCTCTCTTCTCTCTCTCTCTCTCTTCTCTCTCTCTCTTCCTCTTCTCTCTCTCTCTCTTCTCCGCTCTCTCTCTCTATCTCTCTCTGAGAGAGAGAGAGCAGGGAGAGATATCCAGGCCGTTTTCCTTTACGCCGCCACAGAATGTTCTGTCTGGTTCACCGTCACCTTCACAGTTGATCGATTTGTGGCCATTAGTTGCCAGAAGCTGAAAGCAGACTTTTGCACCGAGAGAACAGGGGATGTGGTTCTGTGGACAGTTGCCGTGCTGTGCTGTTTAAATCATACGTTCAGGTATTTTATGTTGAGCGGTAGGTACTTGCTATTTAATGCCCTCTGGTTTTGTTGGGCAAGAACCGGTGTTCGAAACTCACTGATCTGGGGAATCGGGGAGTTTCTCCATTATCTCATCACCCCCGTGATCCCATTTGTCCTCCTTATTTTCTTCAACACTTCGAACATCAGATACGTTTTAGAGGCTACGGGGTCCCAGCAGAGACGCGGAGTTGGAGAGCCGCAGCAAATCCCTAATTTTACTGCTGGTCATGTCGGAGAATTTCATGTTGTTGTGGGTACTCCATGCGATATATATTGTGTGGCTGAGACTGGCTGGATCAATTCCTAGTTTGAATAATCCAGACCACCTCAGAGGCGAGCTGGACTACATGCTGCAGACCATGAGTTGCTGCACAAACACGCCGTCGCACAGACTAAGTTCAGGCAGCAGTTCAAATAAGTGGTGAAATCGCCCTTTGCTTTGATTGTAAAATGCACTCAGCGCCGCTGGGGTTTACGAATCCGTGTCCTCTCCATCCCATCTGCTCACCCTCTCCCCTCACTTCCCGACACGATGAGGATCCTCAGTGACCTGATCCACATGTGACATTTGTGACCCTGGTATATCCTCAGATTTATTCTCCTGTCCACCGAATCTCCGGCAGTTTCTGGAACCACAACCGCCCTCCCACGAGAACCAGTAGATACTACACTTTATCCAACAGCACCGCCACATTGTTCAACTGAGGGAAAGAATGACCCGACGGATTCAATCGTCTTCTTGCTGGAACATCTTTGACTCACAACGGAGGGCCTGAAAAATATAGCTCCTCCCTCTCATTCATATACGACAATAATGCCCCTCGACACAGAGTTTCTCAGAACTAGGAACCATTCCAGACTAACTTAGACATACAGGATCAATTGCAAATCATATAAATAATTATAAAGCCCAAAGGCAATGGGGGATATATTGTCTTCATACTGTCTCAGAAGAACCGAACAGATAAAATATTGCTTAAAAATCAAACCTTGTCCAACTCCCTCGTGATCATTGAATGTTGAAATCGATGACAAGTTATCAAAGTCATGACTGAACTCAGGTCAACGGTTTATTGTGCCCTGTGTTTTTTGTTGCATAGTATACACCAAAGTACTAACAATAATAATGTCGTTGTACTGCGGGTGCTGCGAGGGGTCGTTCAGGCTGTCGGCCCGCCGGTGGGTGCTGCGAGGGGTCGGTCGGGCGGTCGGCAGGCTGTGGGTGCTGCGCAGAGTCGATCGGGCTCTTGGTCCGCCCGTAGGTGCTGCAAGGCGTCTGTCGGGCGGACGGCCCGCCGTTGGCTGCTGCCAGGGGTCGGACGGGCTATCGGTAGGCCGTTGGGTGCTGCGAGGGGGCGGTCGGGCTGTCGCTGGGGTAACGCACATAAACTACCATCACCCATTAATTAGGGGGATTCAGGAGCCGGTGAAACCCGTGACCTCTGCGGCACTCTCACTCAACATACACACTAACAATTCTATTCATTGTATTATTTTGTATAATATGTTGAGGAATTGTAAAGGCAAGAAGACACCAATTGGTGTCATCTAGAGACCCCCAAATAGTAGCCCGCATGTAGGGTGTAATTTGTAGTACGACTTAAAACTGGCATGCAACAAAGGTAATGTGGTGATGGGGTATTTCAATATGCAGGTAGACTGGAAACATCAGGTTGGTTCAGGACCCCAAGAAAGAGAGTTTGTAGAGTGCCTCCGAGATAGATACTTAATGCAGCTTGTATTGGAGCCGACCAGAGTAAAGGCAATTATGGATTTAGTGTTGTCTAATGAATCAGATTTGATAAAATAACTCGAGGTAAAGAAACCGCTTGGAGGTAGTGATCATAATATAATTAGTTTTAATCTGCATTTTGAGAAGGAGAAGGTAAAATCGGAAGTGTCAGTGATGCAGTTCAACAAAGGGGACTATGAAGGCATGAGAGATGAGCTGGCCAAGGTAGACTGGAAAGGGATCCTAGCAGGAATTACGGTGGAACAGCAATAGCAGGAATTTCTGGGCATAATCCGGAAGACGCAGGATCACTTCATTCCAAAAAGGAAGAAACATTCTAAGGGGAGTAGGAGGCAACCGTGGCTGACAAGAAAAGTTAGGGAGAGAATAAAATTAAAAGAATAGATGGATAACACACCAAAGAGTAGCCGGAAACCAAAGGATTGGGAAACTTTCATAGGACAACAGAAGGAAACAAAACGCGCAATACGGGCTGATAAGATGAAGTAGGAAGGGAAGCTGGCCAGGAATTTATAGAAGGACAGTAAAAGCTTATTTACATATGTCAAGGGAAAACGAGTAGCAAAGTCAAATGAGGGTCTCTTGAAGGCAGACACGGGTGAAATTATTATGGGCAACAAGGAAATGGCAGAAGAGTTGAACAGGTACATCGGATCTGTATTCACTAAGGAAGACACAGCCAATCTCCCAGAAGTACTGGCGGACAGAGGATCTAAGGGGGTAGAGGAACTGAAAGCAATTTTCATTAGGCGAGAAATAGTATTGGGTAGGCTAATGGGACTGAAGGCTGATAAATCCCTTGGGCCGGGTGGTCTGCATCCCAGGATCCACAGGGAGGTGGCTCTAGAAATAGTGGAAGCATTGCTGATCATCTTCCAATGTTCCATAGATTCAGGATCAGTTCCTGTGGATTGGAGGATAGCTAATGTTATCCCACTTATCAAAAACGGAGCGAGAGAGAAAACGGGGAATTACAGACCAGTTAGCCTGATTTCGTTGGTGAGAAAAATGCTGGTTAAGTATTAAATAGGTAATAATAGGACATTTAGATAGCAGTAAAATGATTAGTCCAAGTCAACGGATTTATGAAAGGGAAATCATGCTTGACTGATCTTCTGGGATTTTTTGAAGTGACAATTAAAATGGATAAAGTGGAGCCAATAGATTTAGTGTATCTAGACATTCAGAAAGCGTTTGATAAGGTCCCGCACGGGAGACTGGTGACTAAAATTAGAGCACATGGTATTGGGGCAGGGTGTTGATATGGATAGAAAATTGGTTGACAGACCGGAAGCAAAAAATAGGAGTAAACTGGTCCTTTTCAGAATGGCAGGCAGTGGCGAGTGGAGTGCCGCAAGGGCTACAACTGTTTACCATATATATTAATGATTTGGAAGAGGGAATTAGGAGCAACACGAGCAAGTTTGCGGATGACACAAAGCTGGGTGACAGTGTTAACTGTGAAGATGATGTAAGGAGGCGGCAGGGTGACCTGGACTGGTTGAGTGAGTGGGCAGATGCGTGGCAGATGCAGTATCATATAGATCAATGTGAGGTTATCCACTTTGGCGGTACAATAAGGGGGCAGATTTTTCTCTCAATTGGATTAGGTTAGGTAAGGCGGAGGTGAAGCGAGACCTGGGCGTCCATGTACACCGGTCACTGAAAGTTGGCGTGCAGGTACAGCAGGCAGTGAAGACATCTAATGGAATGTTGGCCTTCATAACAAGAGGATTTCAGTATAGGAATAAAGAGGTTCTTCTGCAGTTGCATCGGGCTCTGGTGACCACCTCTGGAATACTGATTACAGTTTTTGTCTCCTAATTTGAGGAAGGACATCCTTGTGATTGAGGCAGTGCAGTGCAGTTCACGAGATTGATCCCTGGGATGGTGGGACAGCCATATGAGGAAAGATTGAAAAGACTAGGCTTGTATTCACTGGAGTTTAGAAGGATGAGGGGATATCTTATAAAAACATATAAAATTATAAAAGGACTGGACAAGCCAGATGCTAGGAAATGGTCCCAATGTTAGTCGAATCCAGAACCACGGGCCACAATCTTAGAATAAAGGGAAGGCCAGTGAAGACTGAGGTGAGAAATAAAGCCTTCACCCAAACAGTTGGCCAAATCACAGGATGGATTTAAGAAAGAGTTAGATAGAGCTCCATGGGCTAGTGGAATCAAGGGATATCGGAAGAAGGCAGGCACGGGTTATTGATTGGAGATGATCACAATGAATACCGCCATTCATTTTGATCATCGAACGGCCGAATGGCCTCCTCCTGCACCTATGGTTCTATGTTTCTATATAATTATATATAACTCAAGTCATAATCACTTTATACATATATAAGTCACATAAGTAAATTCCAGACACATTTTCGATGTTCGGACCACGGCCTAAAAGGGAGATGAGAGATATGGATGGATATCGGATAAATGAATGAATGATATGCAACAACGTAACGGTGATCAAGGAAACAGGCAATTGTTAACTGTTTACTGGGTGAGAACGAGTACAGACAATGAGACTCAACAAGACGACTGTTTAGAGAAGAGGAATGGCATATAACGTTGTTGGAGATCTGGTGGTGATTTGTATCGGCATGATTCCTTGACCTTATTGTCACGGATGTAGAGCACTCTCTTGTGTCGCTCGTGAGGAGTCATGGGGCCATGAAACACTCAAGCATGATGTTCCCTCTTTTGGAGGGGATTGTGTGTTTCACCTCCATCAAAATCTGGCTTTTGTGAGGAGCAGTCGCCCTGCAAATTACAGTTCAAATCGAGATAGCACACAGATAAAATCTCGTCTAATTTCGGTGGGTTCATAAAACAGTCCGTTTATATAATGCCTCAATACCATATATATACAGTATATACATATACACTGGGGATCATTTTGCGAGGAGCCAAGGCGTTTCACTGACTCACTGCATTTACACCCCTTTAGGTTCGGTGAATCAATGGCTACGTGCAGGTTTTACAATTTTGTAATAGTTAATCTGAGATGAACATGTCACTGTCTTCTTTCCTGCTTTGCCTTGTTTATTTCTCTCCTAACTCTGTTCCCTGTTGATCAGAAAACCAGTCTTCAAACTGTCTGACAAATACGATTAATGCAAAACTACTCTTAACATATTTTCCTAACAATTCTCTTAATTATTGTCCTCCGTCTGCTTTACTGCATTATATTCTTTTTGCCCCAGATAACCATGCCTTGCAACTTAAACAATTCTCCGGTTTCTTTATTTCCACTTCAATCCTGACCTTAGTGAAGGAAAATATTTTGCCATATTTTCCCATCGTGCTTCCCCAATATGTAAGCTGTTGATTTAAACAATGCACAGATTTGTTCATAACATCCATAATTTCCTATATTAAATCCCCCTCGTGTCTCTTAGCCAAGGCCAAGTAAACAAAATTAAATAACAATTTAATAGACATTATAAAATAATTTACGAGACAGTAAGGTATTCCTGTCTATTTATCTCTCTTCGTGGTGTAGAAACGAGGAGCTGTAGATGCTGGTTTAGAAAAACAAATCGTTTTTATTTAATGTGGCTGTGTTCAGTGTTGCTTGTCACTTTGTATGGCTGCATGGTATCTTCACAGTTCCTGAATTGGTTAAGTGACTATAAACGCGAACTTGAACTTGAACTTGAATAACTCTGTGGGTCCGGCATCATTCCTGGAGAACATGCTAGGTGAAGTTTCGTTCGGGACCGTTCTTTAAACTGATTGCAGGGAGTGGGTAGAAAGCTAGAAGAAGGGCGGAGCAAAACGTGCCGAGTAATGAGTGCGTTATTAAAGTTTACCTAAAACGGAGAATTCAATGTTCATTCAGTCTGGTTGTCAGCCACCGAAGTGGAAGATGAATCGTTCTTCCTCCAGTTCGCGGTGGCCTCAGTCGGGCAACTGAGGGCGCATATGATACAGCATGGGAATGGGAAGGTGTGTTAATTTGCATAGCAACCGAAGATCGCTTATGCCCCTGTCCCACTTGGGAAATCTGAACGGAAACCTCTGGAGACTTTGTGCCCCACCCAAGGTTTCCGTGCGGTTCCCGGAGGTTTTTGTCGGTCTCCATGCCTGCTTCCACTACCTGCAACCTCCGGCAATCACCTGCAACCTCCGGGAACCGCACGAAATGGGAACGACAGCCAGTCCCGGGGCATGCAGGCGAGCTGGGAACAGCAGCCATTTCCGCGGCACGTAAGCGACCTGGACGCTACAGCCAGCCCCGGACTAGGCGAGCCAACCTGGGCGCTACAGCCATTCCATGTGCATGCGAACTAACTTGGGAGCTAAAGCCATTCCCGGGGCAGGCGAGCTAACCTGTGCGCTACAGGCAGTCCCGGGGCACGCAGGCGAACTGGGCGCTACAGCCAGACCTGGGCAAGCGAGCCTACCTGGACGCTATAGCCAGACCTGTCAGCCGACCTGGGCGCTACAGTTCGTCCCGGTGCAGGCGAGCCGACCTGGGCGCGCAGGCGACCTGGCAAATACACAAACAGCTGGAGTAACATGCACCATCCCTGGAGTGAAGCAATGGGTGCCGTTTTGGGTAGATACCCTTCTTCTGACTGGTTAGGTATAAGGGAAACGAGAGATGTTAGCAATGTAGAGAGATAAAGCACAATGAATTAAAGATATCCAAAATATTACGATTATGAAGGCCATTGTTTGCTGTTTGTAGGTTGAAAACGAGAAGCTGGTGCGATTTGGGTGGAGGAAGGTTGGAGGAACGATAGAGAGAGAAGGAATGCCGGGGTTACTTGAAGTTAGATACATCAATAATCATACCACTGGGCTGTTAAGCTACCCAAGAGAAATAGATGAGGCCCTCATTCGTGCCTCGTCGGTACCCCGCACATCGGCCCTTGCTCCCCCTCCAACGGGATCCCAACACGTCACATCTTCCCATCTCCACATCTTTCCGCCTTCCGCAGAGACCTCCGCAACTCACAGGTTAACTGGTCCCTTCCCACCCAAACACCCCATCCCCAGGTACCTTGCCTTGCAAACACAGACAATGCAACACCTGTCCCTATACCTCCTCCCTCGGCTCTGTCCATGGACCGCGACATTCTTTACAGGTTTGGCGGTGGTTCAATTACACTTTCTCCAACCTCATCTGCACCTACCATATCTACCGGTTGCTAAACATTTTAATTCTCCTGGCCATTCCCAAACAGACCTTTCTGGCCTGGGTCTCCTCTATTGTCAAAGTGAGGCTAAATGCAAATTGGAGGAACAGCATTTCATATTGTGCTGAGGCAGCTTACAGCCCAGCGGTATGAACATTGATGTATCTAACCAAGTAACCCCCTTATCACTTCTCTCTCTGTCCCTCCCCCACCTAAGTCGCACTCGCTTCTCGTTTTGACCCAAGAAACTGCTAACAATGGTTAGTTTATTCTATCATCGTTACTCTTTTGCATATATTCGTTATTTGTTATCTCTCTAAATCATCGTCTATATCTCTCGTTTCTCTTAGCCCAAACCATTCTGAAGGCGTGTCTCGTCCAGAGACGTCACCCATTCCTTCTCTCCAAAGATGATGCATGTCCCGATAATTTACCCCAGCATATTGTACCTGTCTTCCGTTTAATACGATGGACTGCTTATCCACGATGTCCGTGGGGGGAAATATCGCTCTGAAACTAATTTCAAACATGACAGGTGTCTGAAGGATGGTGCATGTGTGTGCATGTGGCAGGAGTGAGGTTGTGTGTATGTGTGTGAGTGGGATGGAGTGGATGTGTGGGGTGGGGTGCAGAGTATTTTTTGGTGAAGTGGGTGTGTGATGTGGGGAGGAGGTAATTGTGGGGTGGTGTGTGTTTGAGGTGGTGAATATGTGGGGTGGTGAATGTGTGAGGTGGTGGTATGTATAGGGTGCTGAATGTCTGGCATGGTGTGTGGGTGGGGTAGAGTGGGTGTTTGCTGTGGTGGTATGTGTGGGGTGTTGAGTGTGTGGGGTGGAGTGTGGAGGAGGAGGTGTTTGGGGTGGTGGTATGTGTGGGGTTGTATGTGTGTGGTGGTGAGTGTGTGAGGTGATGAGTGTATGGGGTGGTGAGTGTGGGGTGGTGAGTGTGCGGGGTGGTGAGTGTGTGAGGTGGTGAGTGTGTGGGGTGGAGTGGGTGTGGGGTGGTGGTATGTGTGAGGTGGTGAGTGTGTGATGTGGTGAGTGTGCGGGGTGGAGTGCGTGTGTGGGGTGGACTGGGCGTGTGGGGTGTAGTGGGTGTGTGTGGTGATGGTATGTGTGGGGTGGCGGTATGTGTGAAGCGGTGAGTGTGTGGGGTGGTGGTATGTGTGAAGCGGTGAGTGTGTGGGGTGGTGGGCGTGTGGTTGATATGTGTGGGGTGGTGGTATGTATGGGGTGGAGTGGATGCGTGGAGTGGTGGTGGACCTGTGGGTGACGTGTGTGGAGTGGGGTAGTGGGTGTGTAGGGTGTGTTGTTGGGCAGTGTGGGTTGGTGGGTGTGTCTGGTTAGCGGGAATCCGAGCTAGTACTGTCAATGCGATATCTGGATCACCATTTTACTATTCGTCCATAATTTCTGCTTGTTCTTAGTTTATTTAGTTTAAGTTGAGTAAATTGCTCTTTCATTCTGTTAGTTACACCATTGATTATTTCTCAATTACGCGATTGAATGTAATCATGTTTAAATCTATGACCTACTCCTGCAATGTCTCAATATTTATCATGCTTCTGACGGTACAAAGAAGAATGTGTTTCTATTGTGTCTTTAGCTGTAATGTGACATCATTACGTATTACAAGTAATACAATAAAGACACAACGTTACCGTGTGTCGCCAGCAATTGCTGCCTCGCCAAAAGTCTGTCCCTTCCATCTTTGTGTCTGTTTGGTATGTATTCAATGTATGTTTTTTAGTGATCTTTAGACATTTTTGTGGTGGTGGGAGGGGTGGATAGGGGGGTGGGGTTGGTGGGAATGTTTTTCTCGTCTCTTATCTCGACGGAGATGCGATTTTTTTCCGGATCGTTTCTCCGTCCGCACCACGGTATAACATCGTGGAGTTGGCGGCCTTTGCCTGAGATAGACCGCGAGTCCCATCGCGGAGCCTGCAGAATATCATCGTGGGGCTCCAGATCACTTTCTGGGTGGGGGGGGGTCGTCTTTGGAACTTCAACCGTGGGAACCTGCGAGACCCGAACGTCGCGGAGCCCAGGGTCCCGACCGCGGGAGTTTCGACCGCCGACTGCGCATGGTTCGATTGCCCCAAACACGATGAATAAAGAGGAAGGTAGACACAAATGCTGGAGAAACTTCGCGGGTGAGGCAGCTTCTATGGAGCGAAGGGATAGACGTTTCGGGTCGAGACCCTTCTTCAGAATAAAGAGGAATTGGAATTTATTGCCTTCCATCACAGTGCGGAATGTGGGGAATACGCGGTGGTGGAACATTATGTTAACTTTTAAGTAGTCTTGTGCCTGGTGGCTTCTGTTTTAATATCGCTGGTAATCTTAATTTCACTATATCTTAATTGGCACATGTTACAATAAACTGACCTTGAAATCTTGAAGGTTTCAACCGACTGCTGATGGTTCTACTGCCCCAAACGCGGAAGAATAAAGAGGAAAGAGATTGGACTTTATTGCAGTGCGGAATGTGGGGAATCCGCGATAGTGGATGTTTATGTTAACTTGTTTGTAGTCGTGTGTCTTATGGCGTTTTGTTTAGTATAGCTGCTAATCCATTCACCTTCTCAGTTAACTTGCCGATAAAGGAGGCCGCTGGCAATAGACTACAGATGACGCAAAACTTGGTGGTGCTGCTAACAGTCAGGAGGGTTGTCTTGATTACAGGATGGTCAAAGCCATGGTGATGGAATGTAATCCTGATACTCCCAATGTGTGTCCTGCCTTTTGGTTCTTCCTGATTGTGCGCTGATTCACTAAGGGAGGATCAATAGCGGTAGAACATACATTTGGGCCTGAGATAACTAACAATCACTCACAAAACCTCCCCCATTTTTTGGGAAGTTGAATGTAAGCGGAGAGTATACTGTTAATGGCAATCGGTGGTTCAATTGATCCTTATTATCACATATAATAATGTTCAGTTACATCAATTTTCGCATTCAGATCAGTAAGATTATTGCCACGTATAATTTCAAAATACATAGAAACACCGAGTCTACATGCAAGGGTTATTGGCGATTTTTTCAAATGGCAATCTTCCGCTGGCCATCATGACCCGGTGCAGCTGACGCCATGATCCGGTCGACTCGTGAACCGTCATCCTCTATTGTTCGGCCAACTTCAAGTTTCGTGCCGCGGTGGTTCCTTCAACAGTCTTCCACGAGGGCGCGTAAGGTAAGGCCACGGTTTCCTTCTTACAGACCCTTCGGATAGCGTCCACCGTTTTTATATTTTAATGTTAAACTTCTTTTTAATGCTATGTTGTATTTGTATTAGTTTGCTGCAAGGACATCTGAATTTCCCCATGAATAAGGGGATTAATAAAGTTTATTTTTATTGCGCGCCCAGGAGAGAAACTGGACATGCCGCTTGCATCTATTCAAACAATTGCGCTCAAATTGAAATCGCACATTAACCATGTTCCCGAATGTAAGAACGATTTATACATGTGTTACGACTCCCGAATGCAAGTACTTCAGAGCCACGTAACACAAGTCAAAAACCAGGTTCAGGTTCAAAAAACAGTTTTAATTATTCATTGGAACACAAAACTCAAACCTGATTTAAACAACCCAGTCAGGGATATGGATAAACCGACAAACAATTTAACAATGCTCCAGCCAGCCACGCCATGGGCCGTCGAACCGGAGATTCCAAAACCTGCCCAAAGAGATACAACCCTGAAACCAAAATACACGAAAACGCTAAGGTCAGCCCTTATCCGTCCCAATTCAATATATGTTAACAAGGAATGGTGAAAATACACAAAGTTCTATGCCATGTGGTCCGGCTTCCTCGGCCCCACACCAGCAGTCTGCTCATCAGTCAGAGTCTACGACGAAGAGGAGGATCCTGGGACGCTCTGGTATTTATACTTCAGATGAGTCACCCGTCACCTGACGCAGCTTGGCCAATCGGGTACAGGAGCCTTTAACCCCTCGATTCCAGACTCACAGCCACGAGGCCTGTGCTTGGGAGAGAAACAGAGAGGTAAGTACATAGCATTCACCAGGGGGGGAGCGCCTAACACCCCAACCCAAAGATACTGAATAAGTTTCTGAAAATGAACAAAAAAAACACCACCAAATTTCAGCAACTATTCAGTAGCAGACATCACTGGCGCGACAATGCATCAGCCAATACATTATCTTTGCCACGGATAATCTCCAAGTTGTAATCTTGCAGCTGCAAACGCCAGCTCATTAACCGCCGGTTCTTATTCCGCATATTACTTCCCCAGATTGATCGTTAGGTTTGCCTCCGCTAGACGATGAAATACCTCCTTCAGATGACCGATGTGTTCGATCCACGACCGTGTACTGAAGAAAGTCATCAGGCGTAACGAACGCAGAGATCTCCCTCGCCCGCCTAGTCAAAGGGACTTGCCAATAGCCTTTTAACAAGTCCAACTTAGACACAAAAGATGCACTTCCCACACGATCCACGCAATCCTCCATCCGTGGAAGAGGATAGCAATCCGTCTTAGTTACACTATTTAATTTCCGATAGTCCGTGCAAAACCTGTCCTCCCCATTAGCCTTCGTCGCCAGTAGACACGGAGAACTCCACGGGCTACAACTAGGTTCAGCAATGCCATGCCGCCGCATATAGTCAACCTGACTTCTTAGACGATTACGCTTGTCAGGGTTGACCCGATACGGATGCTGTTTAATTGGCGTAGCACCGGCCACGTCAATGTCATGCTGCAGCACAGACGTCTGAGAAGGCACATCCGAGAACAGTGACACATTTGACTTCACCAAAGCAAGCGGGTCACCCCGCTGACTTCCAGTCAAATGAGCCAACCGCAAGGGAAGCGTCTCCAAAGCCTCAGAGTTACACAGCTTTCCCTGCGTCACTGCCACAGACAACCGTGCCTCCCCCACATCACCACCCGTGTCAGGGGGCAGCACCACTGCAGCCAAAACAGGCTTAGAAGGACATAGCTCCGACCCATCAACCTCCACAGGCTCCTGCTCATGGTACTGTTTCATCATGTTAACATGACAGAGCTGAGTCTTACGCCTCCGATCAGGGGTACCAATAACGTAATCCCTCTCACCAACCTTCTTAACCACCTGATAGGGACCGCTATACCGAGCCTGCAGACTGGAACCAGGAATAGGCAACAACACCAGGACCTTGTCACCTGGAGAAAATTTCCTACTAGAAGCCTTCCTGTCGAACCAGTCCTTCATCCTAGACTGAGCAGAGGCAAGATTACCCATTGCCAGTTCGCATGCCCTCCTCAGTCTAGAGCGAAAAGTACAGACGTGGTCTAAAATACTACGTTTTGTATCCTCCTGCAACCATTTCTCCTTCAGGACCCTCAACGGACCACGTACAGTATGCGCGAACACCAGGTCAGCAGGACTGAACCCTAAAGACTCCTGCACGACCTCACGCACCGCAAACATAACTAGATGAACCCCCTCATCCCAGTCTTTTTCAAACTCCAGGCAGTAAGTCCTCAACATAGATTTCAAAGTCTGGTGAAACCTCTCGAGAGCTCCCTGGCTCTCAGGATGATACGCACTGGAGTAACAATGCTTAATATCTAACAACTTCATTACCTGACCAAAAACCTTCGACATGAAGTTGGTACCTTGGTCACTCTGCACAACCTTGGGCAAACCGAACAACGAAAAAAACTTAGTGAGAGACTTAACAATTGCAGGGGCAGTAATTCTACGCAAAGGGACCACCTCCGGAAAGCGGGTAGTCGCACACATAATTGTTAATAATAACTTGTTGCCCACCCTTGTCCGAGGTAGAGGGCCCACACAATCAACTAGAATCCGCTCAAACGGCTCACCGACCACAGGGATTGGATATAAAGGCGCAGGAACAATCGATTGGTTCGGCTTTCCTGCCACCTGGCAAATGTGACAACACCTGCAGTGCTGTTTCACGTCCTTTTTCAACCCTGGCCAAAAAAAATTCCGTAAGATGCGGTCATACGTCTTATTGACCCCCAAATGTCCACCCAGAGGACCATCATGAGCCAAACAGAGTATCTCGTCCCTATACCGACGAGGCATCACAATCTGATCAACCACGCTCCAATCATCATGCCCAGATATATCCAAGGGAGACCACTTTCGCATCAGTAAGCCATCCCTTAGAAAATACCCCTTTGCTGTGGAATCCATATCCCCCTCAGGCACTGCGCAGTCGCTCAGATCAGATAAACCTGGATCACTCTTTTGCTCCTCAACCAGCCGGTCACGTGACAGTGACACCGGCACATTTCCAGACACTATCCCATCTTGAGATGGAGAAACACCCTTCACAACACAGGATCTATCATCCTGATCCCCAAAAATGCTCTCACTCAGGTCCACCACATCCTCAAACTTCGCCTGGCTCTTAGCCATAGCCCTCGTGACAGCACAAGCTGCGAAGACCTTTGGATGCTGCATAGCCAATCTATCAGGACTCTGCACCATCGGAACAGCCGTCACCTCAGGAGTGACTAAAACTCTACCTCCTGCCAAGTCATTCCCTAAAATCACAGACACTCCCCCAACGGGAAAACACGGCCGTAACCCAACAGTTACCCGGCCTGAAACCAACTCGGACTCGAGACGCACGGTATGCAAAGGCACTACCATGTCATCCATCCCGAATCCTACCACTGGGACACTTGACCCAACCGATGATTCCCCAGAAAACGGCAGTACACCATCCAATATAAAGGACTGAGTAGCACCAGTATCACGCAAGATGGATACTGGAACTCTATCACCCCCATCCTCTAGAGAAACAAAACCATTCATGATGAACGCAGAATAATTCCTACACTCATCAGACTCAGGCACCTCAGGTACGACAGGTGCCTTCTGTGCACCCACCAAAGCCACAGGCTTTGCATTTTTCTGCTTCAGAACGGGACACGACTTTAACATGTGCCCTCTCCTTCTACAATAGTAGCACACAGGACCTTCATTAGTCCTTACATTTCCGTCAACCTTATCAGCTCGGACCTCCCCCTGTATCAACGTGCTGCCATTTGCAGGCACAGAAACAGCTTTGACACTGCCACCGGCGACACCACCACGATCAACCGGCCGTGCACCAAAACTATAGGATCGCCCAACAAAATCAGATTTATGAGTCAATACATACTCATCTGCCAACACCGCAGCCTTAGACACCTCATTCACCTTCTGCTCATTAAGGTAAGTAGTAACCCTCTCAGGGAGACAGTTCTTAAAGTCCTCCATAATCATCAAAGCCCGCAGTAGCTCAAAATCCTTCACTCCTTGAGAAGCGCACCACCTGTCAAAAAGTGCCTCCTTCTCCCTAGCAAACTCCACATAAGTCTGACTATCAAACTTCCTAAAGCGCCGGAACTTCTGCCGGTACGCCTCTGGAACTAATTCATAAGCCCTTAATACTGTAGACTTCACACACTCATAGTCCAGACTGCTTTCAACAGATAAAGACGAGTACACCTCCCGTGCTTTACCCACAAGGACACACTGCAATAGCAAGGTCCACACGTCCCTAGGCCACTTCAAGGACAAATCCACCCGTTCAAACACTGTGAAATACTTGTCCACATCCTCCTCACGAAACGGGGGAACCAGGCGGATGTTCTTGCTCATATCAAACTCCCGCTCCCTAGAAGAAACCCGGGAATTATCTATTTCTTTTTCCCGCAGCTGAAATTCAGCCCTTTTGGTTTCCTCCTCAAGCTCAAGCCGTTTCATTTCAAGAACATGCATGAGCTCTTTCTCTTTTAACAAAGAGGCAATTCTCTGTGACTCAAGCTCCATCACCTTCAGTTTTATGACGGCCTCCATGTTCTGACCAGGCTGAACAGAAGGTGGGGGACTGTCTGTACCACCAGGCAAAACCCCAGCCTCCACCAACGCAGCCCACAACTCCGATTTAATGGAGTGTTTCTTTGAATGCTTGTCAATAGTCACGGCATAGTTCTCAGCCAGCAAAATCAAATGCTCCTTCGTACATCTATCAAACAACTCCCGACTAGGAGCCTCAACAAATTCTTTCACCTTAAATTCCATTTCTAATGTAGCCCCAAACCACCAGCTAAAACTTGGGCACTAATGCTACCACAAACAGGGAAGAAAAAATTCCCTCACAACACACAGACTTCCCCAGTCCAGAAGCCTACCAAAAAAAACCCCTAAAAACGTCTAGGGTCCTCAAAACTTAGGACGAGCCCCCATTTTGTTACGACTCGCGAATGCAAGTACTTCAGAGCCACGTAACACAAGTCAAAAACCAGGTTCAGGTTCAAAAAACAGTTTTAATTATTCATTGGAACACAAAACTCAAACCTGATTTAAACAACCCAGTCAGGGATATGGATAAACCGACAAACAATTTAACAATGCTCCAGCCAGCCACGCCATGGGCCGTCGAACCGGAGATTCCAAAACCTGCCCAAAGAGATACAACCCTGAAACCAAAATACACGAAAACTCTAAGGTCAGCCCTTATCCGTCCCAATTCAATATATGTTAACAAGGAATGGTGAAAATACACAAAGTTCTATGCCATGTGGTCCGTCTTCCTCGGCCCCACACCAGCAGTCTGCTCATCAGTCAGAGTCTACGACGAAGAGGAGGATCCTGGGACGCTCTGGTATTTATACTTCAGATGAGTCACCCGTCACCTGACGCAGCTTGGCCAATCGGGTACAGGAGCCTTTAACCCCTCGATTCCAGACTCACAGCCACGAGGTCTGTGCTTGGGAGAGAAACAGAGAGGTAAGTACATAGCATTCACCGGGGGGGGGGAGCGCCTAACAACATGTAATACATGATATACACCAGTTAATTTACCATGTATAAATGTATATCATGTATAAATCGTTTTACATTCGGGAACATGTGGCATTAACTGGTGGCATTATTTCCCTGTCCTAACGGTCTTTGTTTTAGCCGGTGATTACATCTATTCCATCCCTCCCTCACAAAGATGGGGGATTTCAATTTGAGCGCACTCGTTTGAATAGATGCAAGCGGCATGACCAGATTCTCTCGTGGGCGCGCAATACACGAAGCCGATGAAATTACACAACAGTCACACCGAAGATAGACATTGAATGCTGGAGTAACTCAGCAGAAGGGGCACCATCTCTGGAGAGAAGGAATGGGTGGCGTTGCGGGTCAAGACCCTTCAGACGCACTCTGAAGAATGGTCTCGGCACGAAACGTCACCCATTCCTTCTCTCCAGAGATTATGCCAGTTTTGTGCGTGGGGGCTTGGGTGCGTTCCGCAAACACCGAGACGGTAATAAATAAACTGTCTGTCCCCGCGGCCGGAGTGAATAACCCTGGTGGGGGGGTCACAGACCGGGGGTCAGAGGGGGTGGGGGTCACCCTGGTGTGGAGGTTGGGGTCCGATGCCGTGAAACCGCGGTCAGTGACTGTGGGACGATCCCGAAGGGGAGACGGGAGCGTGGGGTTCATTTTCCCACACAAGCCATAGGTGACTGTGAAATCTGAAACCAAGCACCAAGTTGAAAGCGGCCGAAGGTGTGCATTCCTCCGGACAACCCCTACACTCCCACGGCCACCATCCGCGGGCTGCGGTTCGGGTGAAGCGGAGGCTTGGGACAATGTTCCTGCCTTCACAGTGATGTGATGGACGCGGGGGTCTGGACCAATCGCTAACAAGTCTCGCACCACGGCAACGTCAAGTCAGTTATTGGACTTTTCTGTTGAGCGGCAGTCGGTCCTTTGGCCTGTAGCCGCCGTCGCCTTTCGGGTAGGTAGCGTTTCTACAGAGCGGCCATTCGGTAAGTTTGCTCTTAGACGACACAGCCTTTCGGTTCGTAGGCGTTTAGGCGTCTCGCCCTTTCGGTTAGTTTGCATTTAGACGTCCCATCCTTTCGGTTAGTAGGCGTTTCGTTTTCAGAATCTTTGGGTTCATTGGCATTTCGTTTTCGGAATCTTTCGGTTCATTGAAGTTTCGGCCCCGATTCTATTCGGTTCTTGGGCTTCACCTTCTTTGCTTCGGCTTCTTGTCTGTCGGCGCAGCGTCCGCACTCGGTCCTGCTTGGTAAGCCTATAACGAGATGTATTATCGATTGCACTTCTTGCGGAAGCTATCGTGCTTGGGGGGGCTATCAAGCTATCGAGTGGATCGAGTTTGCATCCTGCGGGCATGAACATTGAATTCTCCCAATTTTCTTAGCCCTTGCTGTCTGCTCCCATCCCTCAGCCCTCGGGCTCCTCCTCCTCCTTTTGCCTTTCTACTCCCCGCCACCCCCCATCAGTCTGAAGAAAGGTTTCGGCCCGAAACGTTGCCTATTTCCTTCGCTCCATGGATGCTGCTGCACCCGCTGATTTTCTCCAGCATTTTTGTGTACCTTCGATTTTCCAGCATCTGCAGTTCCTTCTTAAACAAGCTATCGAGTGCGACTGGTACCAACGCGCAGCGGGCGATGCCTTTTACGCGGGTCGCCGTGTGGTAAGCTCCGGAGTGATGTGACCGCCGACTCCAATCTCGCGGATTTGTCGTTGTGGAGCGTCCAGCCGCGGGCGGCGCTGACTTGAAACACCGCGGAGCCTGGGATCTTTCGCCGAGATCGCCAGCGTTGGAGCTCCGACCACCGCGGCCTGTGGACTTCGGGTGCCGCAGTCTCCTGTTGGAAGAGGCCATTTCCAGACACTCCATGCTACTGATGAGTGTTCTCCCGACGTCGGGGCTCCATCATCCGGCGAGAGGGCCTGAAACACCGGGCCGCCGTTGCGGCGACTGCGGAGGCCTCAAATAGGCCCCGACTACGGGGTGAACAAGAAGAGAGGACTCGACTTTGCGGATATCCCTCACAGTGGGAACCACTGTGGGGGGGATGTATATATGTTTAATGTTAAATTCTTCTTTAATGTTACGTCTTATTGGTGTGCTGCAAATGGCAACTCAAAGTACACTACACCAATTGGTGCATGTGACAAAAATATCCTTTGTCTTTGTCTTTGTCTTTGCTGAAAAAAAGGAGAAGTGTCCTGCATTTGGGCAGCTTTACCACAGCTGCAAAAAGTGAGGAAAAGAATAAACAATCTGTGCACCTGCTACAGTCGGAGCCTTCGTTTAATTATATGACGGTGTGCTCACATATTCCATTAAAGAACACAATCTGCAAAACAGTGATTTTATGGCCACAGTGAAGGTAAACAACATGGCAATAGAAATGAAAATAAATACTGGTGCCAAGTGCAATGTAATGTCCCACGCTGTGTTCTCAATATTCGAAACGCGGAGAAATTGAAGGCATCCAGTGCCACACTTTTGGCCAATGGGGGCAGTGAGATCAACCCTATCGGAATGGTAGAGCTGCAGTGCATTCTAAAGAAACAATCTTACAAGTTGAAGTTTTACATTGTCAAGGGCGTTGGTGAGATCACATCTGGAGTATTGTGCACAGTTTTGGTCTCCTAATTTGAGGAAGGACATCCTTGTGATTGAACAGTGCAGCGTAGATTCACGAGATTGATCCCTGGGATGGCGGGACTGTCATATGAGGAAAGATTTAAAAGACTGGGCTTATATTCACTGGCGTTTAGAAGGATGAGGGGGGCGGGGGGCGGGGGGGTCATATAGAAACATATACATTTATAAATGGACTGGACAAGCTAGATGCAGGAAAAATATTGCCAATGTTGGGAGTCCAGATCCCGGGTCCACAGTCTTAGAATAAAGGAGTGGTCATTTAAGACTGAGGTGAGAACAAACTTTTTCTCCCAGAGTGTTGTGAATTTATGGAATTCCCTGCCACAGAGGGCAGTGGAGGCCATATCACAGGATGGATTTAAGACGGAGTTTGATAGAGCTCTAGGGGCTAGTGGAGTCAAGGTATATGGGGAGAAGGCAGGCACGGGTTATTGATAGGGGTCGATCAGCCATGATCACAATGAATGGCGGTGCTGGCTCGAAGGGCCGAATGGCCTCCTACTGCACCTATTTTCTATGTCTATGTTTCTATGTTTCTTAGGGCAAAGTGGTGCCTCTTCTGGGTGTTGATGCTTGCATGTATATGGGACAGGTTTCGTTCGGCTAGGCTGTGCGTCAACTTGCTCCAGTTCCTTATTCTACACGGACTATTGCGGACTACCACGACTTTTTCAAGGCGGTACTTTGGAAGCTACCGGGTACATACTCCATGATCCTGGACCCACGTGTACGGCCCCTGGTTTATCCAGCTCGGCGCATTCCCAATGCTATGCGGGACAGAGTCAAAACAGAGCTGGACAGAATGGAAGCACTTGGTGTTATCACGCCTGTAGTGGAATCTACTGACTGGGTTTCTACCACCAAGTACAATAGGCATAAGCTCCAATCCGAGGGATCTAAACTTCGCACTCAAAATACCACATCACCCTAAGTGCACCGTGGAGGAATTAGCTGCCCACATGGGCAAGGCGACACTGTTCTTCGCATTAGATGCCAAAAGCTCCTTCTGTTAAATTCCTCTAAACGGCGCATCATCCATGCTCACTACTTTCAACAAGTCTTTCGGCCGCTACCGATTCTTACGCATGCCATTCGGTATCAATTCTGCCAGCGAGGAGTTTCAATGCTCTATGGAGCACATCTTCGTCAGATACCCTTGCGCAATCATGGTTGACGACATTAATGTGACAGCCAGAGATATGAAGGAGCATGCCGACAACTTAAAGAAGGTGCTCGCACATGCCATGGGGGTACATCACAAGTGTAAGTTCCGTGTTAACAAAGTGAACTATGTGGGTCATGTTTTCACAAGTGACGGCCTCAAAGCCGATCCTTCAAAGACGGCAGCCATCAGCGAGATGAAGGTGCCAACGGATGTCACCAGCCTGCAGAGGTTTCTGGGCATGGTAAATTACCACGGCAAGTTTATTCCAAATGTCAGTGAGCTGTCGGCTCCCCTGCGGCAGCTTACACACAAGGACACTGCGTGGACGTGGCACGAGCAACAGCAACGTGCTTTTGACAAACTCAAACAACAAATGTCGTGCCCTCCTACCCTGGCCTATTTCGATGTCAATCAACCTGTCACACTGACGTGCGACGCTTCCCAGTACGGCATCGACGTAGCGTGCATGCAGGGTGATTAACCATTTGCTTACGCCTCAAGGACAAAGACAGACACTGAGAAAAGGTATGCTCAGATCGAGAAGGAATTGCTGGCGGTGGTTTTCGTATGCTTCAAATTCAACGATTACATTTTTGGCGAAGCTGTAACCATAGAGACTGACCACCAGCCTTTGGTCTCAATTTTAAACACGCCTATACACGCTGCCTCGGCGAGACTGTAGAGGATGATACTGCGGCGCCAGAAATACGACATTACTCTCATCTACAAACGTGGTAAGCACAAGTATCTGTCTGATACATTATATCGTGCTCCCAGGAAGACCGATGTCCGGCACACAGCCGAAATGGATACTGATGGTGATGATTACATTCATCTCTCCTGGTTGGATACTTTGATGATTCTGCAGACACTCACGTCCATCATCAATCACAAGAGGTCTAAGAAGCAGCACACTCTCACTTGCCGTTCAGCACTACTTTCCCGTGAGCTTACAACTTAGAATGGAATAATGAGGAAGGGCCACAAGGCAGTGATCCCGGCATCGCGCCAGCATGAGTAGTTTGACGCCATACTCATAGGACACCCCGGTTCAGAGGGAACCGTGCGTTGGGCAAAGAGCATGTTTTTTCTGGCCTGTCATGTCGGAGTGCATACGCCAGACGGCACAATCCTGCGCGATGTGCAACAGTATGACGCCGTACCAGCAGAAGGAACCCGCTTTGTTGTACCGTTCCAGACCTGCTGTGGTCCACAGTGATTGCCCACATGTTTTATTGGCACGTTACTCAATACCTTGTCCTGGTAGACTCTTGCTCTGGGTTGTACGAGATTGATCTGCTCAGCACAACCTCTGCAGCTGCCGTTATCCGAAAGCTTACACGACGTTTCTCGGTCCACCGGGCGCCTCGCACCCTCATGTCCGACAATGCTGGGCAGTTCACGAGCCAGCGTTTTAAATACTTTGCAAAACAATGGGATATCAAGCACATCACCGGTAGTCCAGAATATCCCCAGTCGAACGGACTGGCTGGGCGGGCGGTCCGCAGCGCGAACCATGTCATGGAGAGGTCCAGCAGGGCCGGGTCCGAAATTGAGAATATGTCTCCTCCATCTGCGCAATGTTCCACGCTACTAAACAATTGGCTCGCCGGCCCAAATACTGATGTCCAAACAGACCCGAACCGCTCTTCCCTTCTCAAGGCAGCGACATCGGCCTCACGGCTATGAGTCGCATGTGGTTCAGGCACAGTTGCACCATAAAAGACTGTCTCAGAAGGCGTGTTCCGACTAATATAGTCATCCACTCCAGCCGTTGACTGAGCGACAAACGGTCAGGCAGCAGACCCTGAAAGGGTATGATCGCATAGGCACAGTAAAGGAGGAATGATCGGAACCAGGATTTTATTTGATTCAGTCGGAATGGGGCATTTGAGACCGGATCGGAGACATATTCTGTCGGTGAACCAACCGGTGCCATCGCAGCAAGTTCTAAACGATTTTATAGATGACCCAAACGACGTGTTGTGGACAGTAGCCTACTTAAACGATGTATAACAGCGGGCCTGTAAAGAGTACTGCTGAGGGGCTTTGCCGAACATGTGTGGGACGGGTCTGTAAGCCCAATGACAGATTCAAAGACTGTGTCTAGAAGCAGATCTTGGACTCTAATTAACTGTAAAATGACATTATACTATGTTATTCATATGGCATCCTCTGCCACGTCTCTGAATAATATAGTTACTTTTTACATCCATAGATGTGATATTTTGTTTGCTTTTAAGTTAGATTATAGGCCGAAGCATAAGAAGGGAGTAGATCAATCACTATTCCTGATTTAACATATAACATATAACAATTACAGCACGGAAACAGGCCACCTCGGCCCTTCTAGTCCGTGCCGAAAACATATTCTCACCTAGTCCCATCTACCTGCACTCAGACTATAACCCTCCATTCCTTTCCCTTCCATATACCTATCCAATTTATTTTTAAATGATAAAATCGAACCTGCCTCCACCACTTCCACTGGAAGCTCATTCCACACAGTTACCATTCTCTGAGCTAAGACGTTCCCCCTCATGTTACCCCTGAACTTTTGATCCATGTCTGCCTTTGCTGTTGTTCACCCGGTCCGTAATCAAGTTCGGGTTTCCACTATACCATCTGTTTGTGTGTGTCTAGCAGTTCTCAGTTTGATATAGCACTCAGAGCCTACAACAGCTTTTGTAATGCTGTCTCTGTGTGATGTTATTAAAATGCTTATTATGAAGATAAACGACTCAGTGTTATCAGATCTGCATACACTGTTTGTACGGAGTTTGTACATTGTCCCCTTGACCGGCATGGACTTTCTCCGGGATCTTCGGTTATCACCCACACTGCAGGTTTGTAGGTTAATTGGCTTCGTGTAATTATAAATCGTCCCTTTCGTGCTTTGGGTTGTGTTAGTGTGCGAGGTGTTCGATAGTCAGCGTGAACACGATGGGCCGAATGGGCCTTTTTTCGCGCTGTTATTCTAAACTAAACACTGAATTATTGAGTGAACGGGTTATGAGCGGCTTGAATTCGGTGGGTCGAATGGCCTGTTTCCGCGCAGCGTCGCCAAACTAAACATAGGACTAGTGTGTCAACGGGTGATCGATGGCCAGCATGGTTCCACGCTGTATCTCGAGACTGACCATAGAAACAGAGTGTGCACGGGCGATCGATGGTCGGCATGGATTCGGTGGGCCGAAGGGCCCGTTTTCGCGCTGTATCTCTTAACTTTACTAAACTAAACTAAATGTTGTTATTGTACTTGCCTCAACTAATTCCACCGGCAGCTTCTACCCACACAGCCCCTCATCAACCTCTGTATGAATAGCCTCTTCCATCTACTTTAGTAATAATCACCTTAGAATCCTAGGCTGTTCCTCAGATACCTTCCCTAATTCATGTACCAGGCACCTGGTAGGACGTAACCACGTTGGCAGAACAGTAGCCATTGATGTCAGTTTAGTTTGATTTTCTGGTTTGAGGAACAGCGCGGAAACAGGCCCTTTGGCCCACCCAGTCCACGCTGATTAGTTCACACATTAGTCCTTTGTTTACTATAGAGACACAGCGTGGAAACAGGCCCTTCAACCCCCCCCCCCCCCCCCCCCCCAGTCCGCGCCTACCAGTAATCACACGTTCACACACTAATTCTGTGTTTACTTTAGAGATACAGCGCGGAAACATGCCCTTCGGCCCATCGTGTCCGTGCCGACGCGATCACAAGTTCGCAAACTAGATATGTGTTTAGTTTAGTGAAAGGCGTGGAAAAAGACACTTCGGCCAGCGCCGACCAGCGACCAACATTATCCTACACACACTTGGGACAAATTAATTATTTTACCGAAGCTTAATAACTACTAACCCGTACGTCTTTGGAGCGTGGAAGGAATCCGGAGATCCCGGAGAAAACCCACACAGGCCAGAGGGACAAAGTACTGAACTGCCACAATGTCAAACTCCGTACAGACAGCAACTGCAGTCGGGATCGAAGTCGGGACTGGCGCTGTGAGGCAGCAACTCCATCGCTGCGCCACTGTGCGCCTTCGTGTTACTTGGCAACGATTACCGGGGAGTCTAACGATAATTAAAAAAACAAAAGAAGGTTGCGCATAAGGTCATAAGCGATAGGAGCGGAATTAGGGCATTCGGCCCATCACATCTACTCCACCATTCAATCATTGCTGATCTATTACTCCCTCTATTCTCCTGCCTCCTCCCCACTACCCCTGACACCCGTACTAATTCATACTCTATCTATCTCTGCCTTAACTATATTCACTAATCTAACCATGCCTCGCCAACAGTCTGTCTGTCCCTTCCTTCTTTGTTGTCTGTCTGTGTTAAATATATTGGTGTTCTTTAGCTTTTTTTTATGTGGGGGGGAGTTGGGGGAAACTTTTCCTAAACTTTTACCTCAACGGAGATGCAATTTTCTTCTGTATCGTATCTCCGTCCGCACTGCGGCCTGACATCGAGGAGTTGGCGGATGGAGGAGTTGGCGGCCGTTGCTGAAGACCGACTTCGAGAGCTCCACAGCGGGTGGCTGCAGGACTTCCCATCACGCTGCTCGCGAGCCCTGTCGGTGGTCGATTGTGGGGTTCCAACCGTGGGTGCCTTAACATCGCGGAGCCCGAGGGTCTGTAGTTAGAGGCCGGCCTCGGGGAACACCAAGCCGCAGGAGCTTCGAGCGCACCGACGCGGGAGCTTCGATCGCCCCGACGCGGGTGCATTGATCACCTCGAAGCGGGGGTTTCGACTGTAGACCGCGGGAGCTTCGATCGCCGCGAATACGGATGGGTCGACTGCCCCAACCGCGGGAGAATAAAATAGGAAGTAGATTGGACATTAATGCCTTCCATCATAGCAATGAACTTTGAGAATCTGTTGTGGTGGATGTTTATGTTGACTTTTATGTTGTTGTGCGTTTTGTTGCAATTTCACTGTACCTTAATTGGTACCTGACTCAACAAACTGACCTTGAAAGATTGACTTGGCCTCCACAGCCGACTGTGGCAAATAATTCCGCAGACCACGCTCTGACTAAATAAATTCCTCCTCCTCTCCTTCATAAAAGAACGTCCTTTAATTCTGAAGCAATGACCTATCCTGTAATGTATTCAGGCATTATCGTGTGTATGTTAATGAGTTGGTGTTCAATATAAACAGGGAATGTTTGGTAATAAATCTTTCTCTCGTGATCCGGGCAACCTGCATGTAAGTTGTTATTCATTCTGCCGTCCGGAAGATAACAACATTGGCGACGAGGATGGGATAGACTTTGTGAACTCATCCTTTAAATACAGTGCAACATGCAGTATTGTTTAAGATTTTAAACAGCAAATACGGAGTCGTGACGCAGTTGTTTACGAGCTGTACACGATAGGCCGCAGATCCTTCTATGCAGGGGACTGTAGTTTAAAACAGCAGCTGGACAAATTGTCGTGCGTTTGTCAGGCTATCTCCATTTTATTTCTATGTGGCATCTTGCCGTCCTTGAGATTGCATAAGATTTTTTTTTGTCAGAAACCTTTGCACATTTGACAAGAGTGGAGACTATATGGAGAGAGCAAACATATTTTTCACGGCAAACAACATATTGGAGATTAGTGGTGAAGGAGAGATAGTGACTGAAACGAATAAGGCGTTTTGCGAATGCATGAAAGCGATTCTACTCACGGAAGTGTACGGCACACTCGTGACTGCCGTTGCGCCCCTAAAGGCAAAATACGTACCATTCAATGGCATTATGAGGAAGTTGGAAGAGCGCTTCAACCTAATGCCTCTGGAAATTGCAGAAAGCTATACATTTTGTAATAGAAACCAGAAGCATAATGAATCAATCAATTAGTACATTGTTGCCTTTAAAAACTTAACTTTGCATTGTAACTTTGGAACATTTCTCGGACGCGCATTACGTAACATATTTGTTTGTGGTCTAGTGGATGAAAAAAATCAGTACAAACTCATTAACACCCCAGATCTTCCATTCGAGAAAGCATGCACGATTGCTACTACAATGGAGATGGCATCTAATGCTCGCGAGTTTCGTCCACCACGGACTGCAGTGGCCGTTTACAGTCATAAGGCCAAACCAAGAGGTGGGAAACCTAAACCAAAGTATGACGGGGAGTCGAGTTCAGCCAGTTGTTATCGTTGCAACGGTAATCACGCATCCCATTGTTCTCAGTTCAAATTGGACAAGTGCTATATCAGCGAGAAGAAAGGCCATATCGCCTCAGCATGTCGGGCCAATCTTAAATCAGGAAACTAACAATCTGCGGGAAACAAGCGACAACGCCAGAAAGGAGTTCACAACTTGGAGATTAAATGAACTTGGGTTGTACACCATTTATGCAATCAACATCGATAAGTCTACAACCAGGCAAAGCAAGGACTTTCGAACTAAACTATTGATAAATGAACAGGTAATCGATATGTGTATTGACACGGCAGCAGATTGTTCACACATGAGCAGAGACCTATACGAAATAACGTTCCCACAGATACCATTGCTTGAGAGTAAGGTCAAGCTGAGAACCTACTCGGGCGAAGTTTTGGAGACATGTGGAGATATGAACTGTAAAGTTCAGCATAATGGTCAGTCAGTAACACTGCCCATCATAGTGGCTCGCTACAGAAATAAACCAACCTTCCTTGGAAAGGATTGTCTGAGTAGAATAGAGTTAGACTGGAAGAACATTTTCAGCGTCGATTTGTTCAAATCACGTCTTGAAAACGTCATAGGCAAACATGCAAACATTTTTACTGACAGTTACACGGGAACAACAGAGTACTCTGCACACATTCGACTTAAGCAAGATGTAAGACCTGTGTATTGACGTCCAAGACCTGTACCACATGCACTAAAGCAACAAGCGGACGTAGATAGATTAGAGCGGAATGGAATACCCATGAAACCAGACCAGAGTAACTGGGTAACGCAATTTATGGCCGTACCCAAGGCGGACTAAACTGTTCGTCTATGTGGTGACTACAAAGTCGCAATCAACCAAGCCGTTGATGACGCGTAATACCCGTTACCAACCGCGCAAGATCTGTACGCAGAACCTAGCAGATCAAGAGTCTTCACTAAACTGGATTTATCTCTCGCTCACGCCCAACTCAATGTCGACCAGGAAAGTCAGCAGTACTTGACTATCAACACACATAAGGGCTAGTACTTATATAGAGCTGCCCTATGGTGTGAAATCCTGCCCGAAAAAAATCCAGTCTATCATGGACAAAGTTTTACAAGGCACTCTGCACTGTGTGTGCAACCAGGATGACCTGTTTATATTCACAGAGGGCATGGTAGAACATCTGGAAATCCTCGAGCAGGTTCTGGCACGACTGAACTGTCACAATGTCAAACTGCGACAAAGTAAATGTGCGTTTGCGCAGTCGAAAGTGGTCTACCTCAGACTCAAAGTAGATGCAAACGGACATCGCCCTGTGTAGGCGAAAGTGGAAGCAATAGTGAATGCTGCAAAACCCAACAATATGTCAGAGCTACGGCATTTCCTTGGGATGGTGCAGTTTTATGAACGATTCCTTCCAGATTTAGCAACTGTGTTAAAGCCACTAAATCAACTGCTGCAAAAAGGTTTGAAATGAACGTGGAGAAATGAACAACAACGTGCATACGACATCTTCAAGGAAAACTTGACAAGTGCCAAACTCCTTGTTACTCCGAAACGACACGCGAGATCAAACTTGCGTGTGATGCTTCAAGTTATGGTGTAGGTGCAGTGATCTCACACGTACTGAAGGACGGACAGGAACAGTATATTGCTTTTGCATCCAGCACCGAGTGAACGCAATTATGCACAGATAGAAAAGGAAGCACTCAGCATCGTGTTTGGAATGAAGACATTCCATCAGTTTCTTCTCGGCAGACCATTCTCTCAGGTGATGGATCACAAGACACTACTGATACTTGGTCCCAAGTCAGCTATACCTTCCATGGCGGCATCAAGTATGCAATGATGGGCAATTTTGCTATCCCAGTATTTCTACAAGGTGGAGTACAGACGCTCCCAGTGCAACGCAGTTGCAGATGCGTTGTCCCCGTGGCCCCATGAGAACTGTGACGTGGAAAGTGAGCACTCAATCTACACACTGCAAGTTGTAGATGAAGTCTTTCCAGTGACTGCAACAGAAATTGCAGCAGAAACAGAGAAAGACACTTTGCTGAAGTGGGTTTATGAAGAGATATTGAATGGTTGGACTGAAATCAATAGTGGATTGAACTCAGTTCTGAACTCAGCACTGAAGCCTTTCCGTAATCGACGTCATGAATTATCATGTGAGCAAGGATGCATTAAGTGGGGTTATAGATTGCTTGTACCAGGCTCTTTGACTAACAAAATTATGAATGAACGTTATGACGAACATCCTGGCACAGTAAGCAAAGAAACAGACACATAGAAAATAGGTGCAGGAGTAGGCCATTCGGCCCTTCGAGTCTGCACCGCCATTCAATATGATCATGGCTGATCATCCAACTCAGTATCCTCTACTTGCCTTCACTCCGTACCCCCTGATCCCTTTAGCCACAAGGGCCATTTGTGGCTAAAGGGACAATGTGACTATGTGACCACTTGTTATGGACTTCCCCAACATCGGGATCAATCTTCCTGCATCTATCCTGTCCAACCCCTTAAGAATTTTGTAAGTTTCTATAAGGTCCCCCCCTCAATCTTCTAAATTCTAGCGAGTACAAGACGAGTCTATCCAGTCGTTCTTCATATGAAATTCCTGACATCCCAGGAATCAGTCTGGTGAACCTTCTCTGTACTCTATGGCAATAATGTATTTCCTCAGATTAGGAGACCAAAACGGTACGCAATACTCCAGGTGTGGTCTCACCAAGACCCTGTCCAACTGCAGTAGAACATCCCTGCTCCTATACTCGAATCCTTTTGCTATGAATGCTAACATACCATTCCCTTTCTTCACTGCCTGCTGAAGCTGCACGCCTACTTTTAATGATTGGTGGACCATGACACCAAGGTCTCGTTGCATCTCCCCTTTTCCTAATCGGCCACCATTCAGATAATAGTCTACTTTCCTGTTTTTGCCACCAAAGTGGATAACCTCACATTTATCCACATTATACTGCATCTGCCAGGCATTTAACCATATAACCATATAACCATATAACAATTACAGCACGGAAACAGGCCATCTCGGCCCTACAAGTCCGTGCCGAACAACTTTTTTCCCTTAGTCCCACCTGCCTGCACTCATACCATAACCCTCCATTCCCTTCTCATCCATAGGCCTATCCAATTTATTTTTAAATGATACCAACGAACCTGCCGCCACCACTTCCACTGGAAGTTCATTCCACACCGCTACTACTCTCTGAGTAAAGAAGTTCCCCCTCATGTTACCCCTAAACTTCTGTCCCTTAATTCTGAAGTCGTGTCCTCTTGTTTGAATCTTCCCTATTCTCAAAGGGAAAAGCTTGTCCACATCAACTCTGTCTATCCCTCTCATCATTTTAAAGACCTCTATCAAGTCCCCCCTTAACCTTCTGCGCTCCAGAGAATAAAGACCTAACTTATTCAACCTATCTCTGTAACTTAGTTGTTGAAACCCAGGCAACATTCTAGTAAATCTCCTCTGTACTCTCTCTATTTTGTTGACATCCTTCCTATAATTGGACGACCAAAATTGTACATCATACTCCAGATTTGGTCTCACCAATGCCTTGTACAATTTTAACATTACATCCCAGCATCTATACTCAATGCTCTGATTTATAAAGGTTAGCATACCAAAAGCTTTCTTTACCACCCTATCTATATGAGATTCCACCTTCAAGGAACTATGCACGATTATTCCCAGATCCCTCTGTTCAACTGTATTCTTCAATTCCCTACCATTTATCATATACGTCCTATTTTGATTAGTCCTGCCAAAGAGTAACACCTCACATTTATCAGCATTAAACTCCATCTGCCATCTTTCAGCCCATTTTTCCAAATGGCCTAAATCACTCTGTAGACTTTGGAAATCCTCTTCATTATCCACAACTATCTTGGTATCATCTGCATACTGACTAATCCAATTTACCTCCCCTTCATCCAGATCATTGATGTACATGACAAACAACAAAGGACCCAACACAGATCCCTGAGGCACCCCACTAGTCACCTGCCTCCAACCCGACAAACAGCCATCCACCATTACCCTCTGGCTTCTCCCATTCAGCCACTGCTGAATCCATCTTGCTATTCCTGCATTTATACCCAACAGTTTAACCTTCTTAACCAACCTTCCATGAGGAACCTTGTCAAAGGCCTTACTAAAGTCCATATAGACAACATCCACTGCTTTACCCTCGTCAATTTCCCTAGTAACCTCTTCAAAAAATTCAAGAAGATTTGTCAAACATGACCTTCCAGGCACAAATCCATGTTGAATGTTCCTAATCAGACCCTGTTTATCCAGATGCTTATATATATTATCTCTAAGTATCTTTTCCTTTAATTTGCCCACCACTGAAGTCAAACTAACAGGTCTATAATTGCTAGGTTTACTCTTAGAACCCTTTTTAAACATTGGAACAACATGCGCAGTACTCCAATCCTCGGGGACTATTCCCGTTTCTAATGACATTTGAAATATTTCTGTCATAGCCCTGGCTATTTGTACACTAACTTCACTCAATGTCCTAGGGAATATCCTGCCAGGACCTGGAGACTTATCCACTTTTATGTTTTTCAAAAGTGTCAGTACTTCTTTTACTTTGAAACTCATAGTATCCATAGCTACTCTACTAGTTTCCCTTACCTCACATAATTCAATATCCTTCTCCTTGGTGAATACCGAAGAAAAGAAATTGTTCAATATCTCCCCCATCTCCTTTGGCTCTGCAGATAGCTGCCCACTCTGTTTCTCCAATGGACCAATTTTATCCCTCGTTATCCTTTTGCTATTAATATAGCTGTAGAAACCCTTTGGATTTGCACACTCACCCAGCCTATCCAAGTCACCTTGCAGCCTCCTAGCATCCTCCTCACAGCTAACACTGCCCCCCCCCCCCCCCCCGCTTCGTGTCATCCGCAAACGTGGAGATGTTGCATTCAATTCCCTCGTCCAAATCATTAATATATATTGTAAATCGCTGGGGTCCCAGCACTGAGCCCACTAGTCACTGCCCGCCATTGTGAAAAGGTCCCGTTTGCTCCTACTCTTTGCTTCCTGTCTGCCAGCCAGTTCTATATCCACATCAATACTGAACCCCCATTACTATGTGCTTTACGGTTGTATACTAATCTCTTATGTAGGAACTTGTCGAAAGCCTTCTGGAAGTCCAGATATAACACATCCACCGGTTCTCCATTATCCACTCTACACCCTCGAAAAATTCTATAAGATTCGTCAGACATGATTTACCTTAACTATGAAGTCAATTGCCAGAAGTGTTGTGTATTGGCCTGCTATTGACAGTGACATCGAGTCACTGTTGACCAAATGTACTATCTGCCAACATTTCCGGAGTAAACCACCAAAAACACCACTGCAACCCTGGTCATGGCCAAGGAGACCTTTCCAGAGAGATCATGTAGATTTTTGTGAAAAGGGTAATGATCAATATCTGGTATTAGTAGATAGTCATTCCACATGGATTGAGGTGAAGCATCCGGATTCAAGTACTACTACTGAGTGTACCATAGATGAGTTGAGATCAATTTGTGCATGCCATTGTTTACCGGAAGAACTTGTTTTTGATTACGGGCCTCAGTTTCGTTCAGAACTGTTCAAAGAGTTTTTGCAGCGGAATGGAGTAAAACACACACTTGTTCCCCCATACCATCCAGCCTTTAACGGGGCAGTGGAAAAGTATGTTTGAATTGTCAAAGATGCTCTCATGTAAGAGGTTTTGCAGAGTAGTTCAAAACTCAGCATGAAACATCCATTGGCTAGTTTCTTGCTGACGTACAGAACCACACAACACACAACAACGGGTTAATCACCTGCGCAACTGTTGTTGAAGAGAAGGCTAAGAATACGCCTAAGTCTAGTTTAACCCAATTTGGCCTTGAGAGTGGAGCAAAAACAGTCAAGTCAAAAACGCCATTTTGACTCCCACAAAAAGGAGAGGTACTTCAAGCCTGATAAGCAGACTCGTGGTCTCAGTCCTCCCAACAAGTCCAGAGGAGACAAATGGGATTTTGGGAAAATAGTGGAAGTGTGTGGTACAAACAGATATTTAGATGAAGTTGGAAATAGGATAAGAAGTGTTCATGTTAATCAAATGATTCCAGCCAAAGATAAACCAAAAACTAAGCATGAAGTCCTAATCCCAAAGTTGTATCTGAAAGTGAGTTGGCAGAGACAACTCTGATTGAAACACAACGTTCAATTAGCACAGACTAAGAAACAGATTATTCTGGTCAAAGTCAGGGTAATAAAACAGAGCCAAACAAGACTACGGCTGAGTCAACATCTAAACCTGT
The DNA here is from genome assembly GCF_010909765.2 of Amblyraja radiata. Lineage (NCBI taxonomy): Eukaryota > Metazoa > Chordata > Chondrichthyes > Rajiformes > Rajidae > Amblyraja > Amblyraja radiata. The sequence continues at coordinate 61,979 of NC_045991.1, forward strand.
TACACGTGTCACAGATCGGCCATCAGGCTGGATCCGTAAACATGTAGTCAGGTTTGGTTTGTAAGTTAAGTAACTCGCTGTATAAGTAAAACGAAAATGTGTAGATATGTAAAATAAATATATTATGTTATCATTTAGAAATTCGTAAATACTGGTTTAAATCGAGTATCACAACAACCAAATTGTAACTGAGTACTTAGATTTATTACTTTAAAATAGGAGAACAGTGTAATGTATTCATGCATATTCATCTGTGTGTCAATGAGTTGGTGTTCAATATAAGCTGGGAATGTTGGGTAATACATCTCTCTTTCGTGATCCAGGCAACTTGCGTGTAAGTTGTTATTCAACCTGCTGTCCGGAATATAACATCTCCCACCAACGGAACTATCTTATCCACATCCACTCTATCCAGGTCTTTCACTATTTGGTAAGTTTCAATGAGGTCCCTCGTCATTCATCTAAAGTCAAGCGAATACAGGCCCAGTGCTGTCAAAAGCTCATCATATGTATACCGACTCATTCCTGGGATGAGAGCCATTACATCCTTCATCAAATACGGGTCTCAAAATAGCTCACAATATTCCAATTGGTCGCTGGTTTTACCGCAATCATTTTCTTTTCCAGACCGGGAGGCCGCGTAACTGACGGGATATCTGGGATCAGACAATGATCGGGAGATCGTTCTTCCTTTTCTCCTTTCTCCAAGGTAAAATCAGCAGCAAATTAGAAGTGTTTAAGGGCGAGAAGGATTGTACTGGTTGGCTGCCAGCGATTAGCCGAGTACCGCAGGGGTCTGTGCTGGGGTCGCAACGATCGTTTCGATGAACACCATTGCTCAGTCCGCCTGGACCTACCTGATCTCCCGTTTGCCAAACAGTTTAATTTCCCTCGCCATTCCCACACAGACCTTTCTGTCTTGGGCTACCTGCACTGTGAGAGGGAGACCCAATGCAAATTGGAGGAACAGAATGTTATATTTCGCTTAGGAAGCTTGCAACCCAGTGGTATGAATAATGATTTATTTCACTTCAAATAAACCCCGCATTTTCCCTTTCGCTATCCCTCCACCACCCAAGTTGCACCAGCTTCTCTTTTTCACCCAACAAACAAAGTCAAAATCAAAGTCAAAGTAGCCTTTATTGTCATTCAGACCTTTCGTTCTGAACGAAATTTCGTTGCCTTGCAGTCATACATATAATAACAATGACAAAACACACAATAAACACAAATGTTACATCCACCACAGTGAGTTCACCAGGCACTGGCAAAAATCACAAGGCATAATTCTTAAAGTCCTCTCTCTTCCCTCCTTGTTCTCCCTCTGCTCCGAGGCGATCTGTTAGCTCCCGACGTTGTCGTCCACCGGGCCCGTGGCCGATCCTCCGAGGTCGGGTCGCCGCTGCCGCCGGAACGCCACAGCACCGATGTCGGGTCGCCGCTGCCGCCGGGCCGCCACAGCACCGATGTCGGGTCACCGCTGCCGCTACCGCCGGAACGCCACAGATCCGATGTCGGGTCGCCGCTGCCGCTGCCGCCGGAACGTCACAGCACCGATGTCGGGTCGCCGCTGCCGCCGGACCGCCACAGATCCGATGTCGGGTCGCCGCTGCCGCCGGGCCGCCACAGCACCGATGTCGGGTCGCCGCTGCCGCCGGAACGCCACAGCTCCGATGTTGCCGCTGGAACGCTGCCCCAGCTCCGAGGCCGCCAGTTCCGCTATGAGGCCTCGGCGCAGATGGAGACGGACACGGGGGATACGACAACAGAAGTCGCATCCCCCCGAAGGAAGAGACCAAAACACGTTTCTCCCCCCCCCCCCACACCCCCCACCCCCACCCCCCCCCCCCCCCCACCCCCACCCCCACCCACACACATACACAACATAATGAAATAAAACCAAAAAAGAACTAAAACAGGACAAAAGAACAAACCAAAAAAGAAAAAAAACAAACGGACTGCAGGCGAGCCGCAGCTGCTAAGGCAGCGCCGCCATCTTGAAAGCTAATAATGGCTTGTTTTCTTTATCATCATTACTTTTTTGCATATCTTCTTTTTTGCATTCAGTGTTCTGTATCTGTCTACATCCGTGTCAATAACTATCGTTTCCCTTTCCCGTAACTTACAGTCTGAAGAAGGGTCTCGAACCAAAACATCGCCCATTCCTTCTCTCCCGAGACGCTGCCTGAGTTACTCCCGACATTTGTCTCTATCTCCGGAGTAAACCAGCATCTGCATTTCATTCCTGCACACCACTCCTCTTCACGTTGTGTAGTAATGATTTGGACGAGGGGGTCGAAGGCTTTGTGGCCAAGTTTGCGGATGATACGAACATTGGTGGAGGGGCAGGTTGTGTAGAGAAAGCAGGAACCCTGCAGAAAGACCTGGACAGGTTGATAGAGTGGGCATGGTGAAATGGCAGATTGAATATTGTATCGCAAAGGAGGGAACGCCGCACTATGGGAGGGGCAGAGAGGAGGGAGTGACGCACTGAGGTTGGGAGAGTGAGGAGGGAGTGATGTACTGTGGGAGGGTCGGTGAGGAGGGAGTGACGCACTGTGGGAGGGGCGGTGAGGAGGGAGTGACGCACTGTGGGAGGGAGTGATGCACTGTGGGAGGGGCGGTGAGGAGGGAGTGATGCACCGTGGGAGGGGCGGTGAGGAGGGAGTAACACACTGTGGGAGGGAGTGACACACACTGTGGGAGGGGCAGTGAGGAGGGAGTGACGCACTGTGGGAGGGGCGGTGATGAGGGAGGCTTACCGTTACGCCACCATGCCGCTCTTCTCCGCTCTGTACACACCAGGCCCACAGCGCAGGATAAAAGGGTGTGGAAAGCAAGTCCAGTGCAAAGACAGGGTGTTCACTGCTAAAGATTGTTCCCTCTCTCCTCAGCCGTGATGTCGGGACAGTGGATTGCGGACACTCCACCAGATGTGACGGCGCAGAATGGTTTGTGTGCACGGATTCCTTGTCACTACAGGTACCCGTCGTATCTAAACAATGAACCACGGACTGGAATCTGGTATAACAGTGAGACGAACAACGAAGATTCTGTGGCCTTCCACTCCGGGGATCCCAGTCTAGAATCAACAATATTTCATCATCGGACCCGGCTGTCAGGAGTCCTGAGAGACAGCGACTGTTCCCTGGTTATAGACAACGTCACTCAGCAAGATGCAGGTCCTTATTTTTTCAGAGTTTATTTCGGAGGGGGGTATCGTTACAACTACCACCCTGTAACAGAACTCAGAGTTATTGGTAAGTGCTCCGTATAATGCACCCATTCACTCAACCTTTTCTTCCCAGTTGTTATCAGGCAACTGAACCATCCTACCACAACAAGAGTGCAGTGCTGAACTACTGTCGACTTCAGTGGTGACCCATCGAACTATCCTTGATCGGACTTTGCTGGCTTTACTTGCACTAAACGTTATTCCCTTATCACGTATCCATACTCTGCAAATGGCTCGATTGCAATCATGTATAGTCTTTCCGCTGAGGTGGATAGTGGTTCAGGATCGGTCTCTGGTTGTGGTAGGATGGTTCAGTTGCCTGATAACAGGCGGGAAGAAACTGCTCCTGAATATGGAGGTGTGCATGTTCACACTTCTTTAACCTTTGCCCGATGGGAGCGGGAAGAAGAGGGAGTGACCGGGCACAGACTCGTCCTTGATAATCTGAAGGATTGCATTTTCACACTTCCTTGTAAAAATATCCTTCCTCGTGTGGGACTGAGATTTTGATTTGAACGATGTATCTAGTGACATTTACCTAAAAGTATCAGTTTCTCTGTGCTTTAGATTTCACAGATCAACCCACGATATTCCCTGCTGAAATGGTGGCAGGCCAGCCTGTGAACGTGACCTGCTCCTTCAAAACCACGTGTAATGGAACAGACCCCACCTTAACATGGGTCAACCCCGCTGATGAACCACCGTCAGCCTCACGCAGCGTAACTCAGCGGGGAGACACTCGGAAATATACTTCTGTTCTGTCCCTGACCCCAGCGCTCAAACATCACGGGCAAAACCTCACCTGCAGAGTCACATACCCAACTGTCTCATCGGAGCAGAATCTCACACTGACTGTGCAATGTAAGTACGGATATCGTTTATTGTACAGAAACAGCAATAATCTATTAGCAGTACTGGCACATAAGGTCATAGGCGCCAGGAGAAGTATTAGGCCATTCGGCCCAACGTCCACTCTGCCATTTAATCATAGCTGATTAATCTCTCTCCCAATTCCTTTCTCCTGCGTTCGCCCCATAACCTCGGATACTCGTACTAATCAAATCAACACCATAGTGTCCTGGTTGGCACGAGGAATTCTGCCGTGTGAACATGGTTAAACTTGATTTGTCTTTAGATGCTCCACGGAGTCTCTCAATCATTTCCCACGACGACGCGAACAGTTACCGGGTCTGTGTCAAGGAAGGAAACTCTGGTGAGATGGAATGGGTGACGTTTCGGGACGAGATCCCTTTTCAGACTCCTTCCCATTCCCACACATCAATTCTCCTTCCCATTCCCACACTTACCTTTCTGTCCTAGGACTCCATCGTTGTCAGCGTGAGGCTAACTGCAAATTGGAGAATAAGCATGTCATAATTTCGCAGTGGTATGAATATTGAAGTATCTAACTCGAAGTAACCCCGGCATTCCCTCTCTCTCCATTCATCCCCCACCCAAGTCGCACCAGCTTCTCGTTCCCACGCAACAAACAGCTAACAATGATCTGTTTCCTTTATCATCGTTAATTTTTTGCATATAATTCATTCTTTGTTTTATATCTCTCTCCGCCCCATTGTATATATCTCTCATTTTCCATAAACACTGAACCAGTGCGTCAACGGATGATCGATCGTCGACACGGACTCGTCGGTTGAAGGGCCCTTTTCCATACTGTTTCTCTGAACTAAACATATAACTGGTATGTGAATGTGTGATCGATGGTCGGCGTGGATTCGGTGAGCTGAAGGGCCTGTTTTCACGCTGTATCTCTAAAATCTGAAGACTAAAGCCTTTTACTATCTAAGCATCACTGAAAGTGCCGCAAAACTGATTGTTCTATTTTATCTGTTTTCAGATGCCCCCCAAAATCTCTCAATCAATTCCACCAACAAAGTGATCAATTCCTGGGTCAGTATAAAGGAAGGAAACTCTGCCGCGTTCCTCTGCTCCGTCCAGAGTTTCCCAGCATCTAACCTGAGGTGGAGACATCTCGATGTCGCGCTGAACACAACACGTTCCAGCAACGTGCTATGGATGAAGTTCCCTCAGCTGATACCGCAGGATGCTGGGGTCTACCGGTGTTTGGCGGAGAATGAACACGGGACAGCAGAGAGGGATGTGACCCTGACTGTAGAATGTGAGTAGACACACACTGGCATGTCTATGAAGGCAGATGGATTATTGGCCCACGAGAGATGCTGGAATTCAGCACACAATCTCACGCATTTTAACACACTCACACACACTCCCTCTACCCCTCTCTCTCTCACACACACATTATTTATGTCGCACACATGAACACCATCTCTCCCACACACACTCACTCTCACACACACTCACTCTCACTCTCACACACTCACTGAAACACACACACACATTCTCTCACAAACCATCACACACACACACGCGTTCTCCTCTCACACACACACATTCTCTTTCTCACAAACACTATCTCACACACGCAAGATCCCCCTCTCCCTCTCATTCTGACTCACTCACTCACTCCCTCTCCGTCACACACACTCACTCACTCATTCAAACACACACATATTCACACAAACCATCACACACACACATGCTCTCTCTCACTCCCTCTCTCTCTCTCACACACACACACACACACTTACTCAAACACACACACACATCATCTCACAAACAATCTCAAACACACACACTCACTCTCCCTCGTGCAACACTGATTCACACAAACACACGCACATTCTCTCACAAACAATCGCATATACACGCTCTCTCTCTCTCTCTCTCTATCTCTCTCTCTCTCTCTCTCTCTCTCTCTCTCTCTCTCTCTCTCTCTCTCTCTCTCTCTCTCTCTCTCTCTCTCTCTCTCTCTCTCTCTCTCTCTCTCTCTCTCTCTCTCTCTCTCTCTCTCTCTCTCTCTCTCTCTCTCTCTCTCTCTCTCTCTCTCTCTCTCTCTCTCTCTCTCTCTCTCTCTCTTGCACTCACTGAAACACACACACCCTCAAGACTTCGGAGAACCCCCACACAGGTCACTGCGAGCACGTGCAAACTCCGTACAGACAGGCAACGGTGGTCAGGATCGAACCCGGGACTCTAGCGCGGTGACGCAGCAACAGTACCAACTGCGCCACCGTGCCGCCCACATGTACAGTATTTTGTGTTCCCCACCTGTGTGTAGCCTGTCTGACCTATGCCTGACATATTGGTTTTTCTACCCAGAAACCTTCAATGCCTCCCTTTATCAATTGTCGCTCCTCACGTTGCTTAAAACACAAATTGCTGGAGCATCTCAATAAAATCTTACAGCGTGGAAACAAGCCCTTCGGCCCAACTTGCCAACACCGGCAAACAAGCCCCATCTACACTAATCCTATCTGCCCGACTTCGGCACATATCCCTCAAAACAAGTCCTATCTATGTTTCCTGTCCAACTATTGTTTGAACGTTGCAGTGGTCCCAGTCTCAACTACCTCCTCCGGCAGCACGTTCCATACACCAACCACCTGTGTGGAAACAATTTACGCCTCAGGATCCATTAAATCATCTTCCATCTTATCTTAAACCTAAGAATAGAATCCAAGCCTGCTCAAACTCTCCCTGTAATCTGAAGAAGGATCTCGACCCGAAACGTCACCCTTTTTTTATCGCCAGAGATGCAGCCTGTCCCTTAAATTACTACAGTTTTTTTATGTCTTCGCGATTGCAATAGTGCCACCCACTGTGTAGACGTAGACGATAAGGGAATAACGTTTAATTCAAGAAAAAATCCAGTAATATCCAATTAAATATAGTACAATAGTAATTTAGGACTGCTCTCTGGTTGTGGTAGGTTGGTTCAGTTGCCTGATAACAGCTGGACAGAAACTGTCCCTGAATCTGGAGGTGTGCGTATTCACACTTCTGTACATTTTGCCCGGTGGGAGAGGGGAGAAAAGGGAGTGGCTGTGGTGCGAATTGTCACGCGTGAGGTGCAGATGTAGTCAATCCGCCAACATGCCCCATCTACACGTCCCACATGCCCGCGTTTGGCCCAAATCCATTCAAATTTGTCCTGTCCATGTACCCGTCTACTGTTTCTTAAACGTTGAGATAGTCCCCGCATCAACTATCTTCTCTGGCAGGCATACATACACCCAGCACCCATTGTGTGGACAAAGGTTACCCTTCGGTTCCTTTAAATCTCTCCCATCTCATCTTAAATTTATGTCCTCTGGTACTCGATTCCCCCTACTCTGGGCAAGATACTCTGTGTGTTTACCCGATCAATTCCTCTCAATGGTTTTGTACACCTCTGTAAGATCACCCCTCATCCCCCTGCGCTCAAAAGAGTCCCAGCCTGCACAAAACTCCCCGCACCTCAGGCCGTCGATGCTGGAAGACAAGGGTTGGTGATGTTTCAGGTGAGGTACGTCTTTTATTTACTGTTGAAGAATGAAAAAGGTGAATTTATTATGGGGAACATGAAAATGGCAGATGAGTTGAACAGGTACGTTGGATCCGTCATCACTAAGGAGCACACAAACTATCTACCTGATGTACTAGTGGCCAGAGGATCTGGGGTGACGGAGGAACAGAAGGTAATCCACATTAGGCAGGATATGGTGCTGGGTCGACTGACGGGACTAGAGGCCGATAAAGCACCAGAGTAAGAATTAACGGGGCCCCTTCAGAATAGCAGGCAGTGAATAATTGGGTACCGCAAGGCTCGTTGCTGGGACCGCAGCTATTTACAATATATATCAAGGATTTAGATGAAGGATTCAAAGAAACAAATTTGCCGATGACACAAAGCTGGGTGGCAGTGTGATCTATAAGTAGGATGCCATGAGAATGCTGGGTGACTTGGACTGGTTGGGTGAGTTGGGCAGATGCATGGCAGATTCAGTATAATGTGGATCAATGTGAAGTTGTCCACTTTGGAATGAAAAAGAAAAAGGCAGATTACTATCTAAATTGTGTCAAGTCGAGAAAAGGTGATGCAAGACGGGATCTGGGGGGTCCTTGTTCATCAGTCAATGAAAGTAAGCATGCAGGTACAGCAGGCAGTGAAGAAAGCGATTGTCATGTTCGCCTTTTTAACAAGAGGAGTTGAGTATAGGAGCAAGGAGATCCTTCTGCAGTTGTATAGGGCCCTGGCGAGACCACACCTGGGGTATTGAGCGCAATTTTGGTCCCCTAATTTGAGGAAGGGCATTCTTGCTTTTGAGGGTGTGCAGCGTAGGTTTTCAAGGTTAATTCCCGGAATGGCGGGACTGTCATATGCTGAGAGAACGGAGCGGCTCGGCTTGTATACTCTGGAGTTTAGAAGGATGAGAGGGTATCTTATTGAAACGTATACGTTTATTAAGGGTTTGGATACGCTAGAGGCAGGAAGCATGTTCCCGATGTTGGGGGGAGTGTAGAACCAGTGGCCATACTTTAAGAATAAGGGGTAAGCCATTTTGAACGGGGATGACGATACACTTTTTTCACAGAGAGTTATGAGTCTGTGGAATTCTCTGCCTCAGAGGGCGATGGAGGCCGGTTCTCTGGATACTATCAAGAGAGAGCTAGACAGGGCTCTTAAAGATAGCGGAGTCAGGGGATATGGGGAGAAGGCAGGAACGGGGTACTGATTGGGGATGATTAGCCGGCCCAACATCCAATCTTGCATCTTATTTTACTCTTTATATATCCGTAGGAACTCTTGCTCTACTATTTTGCATTATTGGCCAGCTTACATACTGAGGATGGACACATTAAAGCTGGACTGACTCAGCGGGACAGAGAGTAACTCTGGAGAGAAGGAACGGGCGACGTTTCAGATCGACGCCTTTCTTTAGACTGGTTACGGATAAGGTAACCGAGAGATACAGACGGTGATGTAGAGAGATAATGAACAATGAATGTAAGATCGGGGAGCAGGAGGCAACACGGATGGCGAGCAGTGAGAGAGGATGTGGCAGAACTGCATTGTTGTGAAAGATTGCAGCAGGATCTTGATCGATTGGCCAGATGAGCTGAGGAATGCGTGATGGAATTTAAATCATATACATGAGAGATGTTGCATCTTGGGACGTCTAACAAGAGCAGGACCTACACAGTTAATGGTAGGCCTGTGGGTAGAGTTGAAGAGCCGATGGATTGACAATAGACAATAGACAATGCGTGCAGGAGTAGGCCGATTGGCCCTTCGAGCCAGCATCGCCATTCAATGTGATCATGGCTGATCATCCCCAATCAGTACCCCGTTCCTGCCTTTTCCCCATATCCCCAGAATCCGCGATTTTTAAGAGCCCTATCTAACTCTCACTTGAAAGATCTTGGATCTAGCAGTACTGGTGCAAGGTTCCTTGATGGTCGAGGCGCAGGTAGCTCGGGTGGTTAAAAAAGGTTTAGGCACACTGGCCTTCATTAGACAGAGTATTGAGTATAGAAGTTGGGTAATCGTGTTGTAGGTGTATAAGACGTGAATGAGACCGCATTTAGAATATTGTGTTCAGTTCTGGGCACCATGTTATAGGAAACATATTTTCAAGCTTGAAGTGGTTCAGAGAAGATTTATGAGGATGCTGCTAGGACTAGAGGGTCTGAGTTATAATGAGAGGTTGAGTAGCCTGGGTCTCTATACCCTGGAGCGCAGGAGGATGAGGGGTGATCTTATGGAGGTGTATAAAATCATGAGAGGAATAGTTCGGGTAGATGCGCAGAGGCTTATGCCGAGAATAGGGGAATCGAGGACCAGAGGACACAGGTTCAAGATGAAGGGGAAACGATTTAATAGTAATCTGAGGGGTGGTTTTTCATACAAAGTATAGTTGGTGTATGGAACAATCTGACAGAGGAGATAGGTGAGGCATGGACTTTCCCTGCGATTAACAAACAGATAGACAGGGCTCTGGTGAGACCACATCTGGAGTATTGTGTACAGTTTTGGTCTCCTAATTTGAGGAAGGACATCCTTGTGATTGAAGCAGTGCAGCTTCACGTTCACGAGATTGATCCCTGGGATGGCGGTTCTGTCATATGAGGAAATATTAAAAATAATAGGCTTGTATTCACTGGCGTTTAGAACGATGAGGGGGATCTTATAGAAACGTATAAAATTATTAAAGGACTGGCCAAGCTAGATGCAGGAAAAATGTTCCCAATGTTGGGCGAGTCCAGAACCACGGGCAACGGTCTTAGAATAAAGGGGAGGTAATTTAAGACTCAGGTGAGAAAAAACGTTTTCACCCAGAGAGTTGTGAAATTATGGAATTCCCTGCCACAGAGGACAATGGAGGCTAAATCACTGGATGGATTTAAGAGAAAGTTAGATAGATATCCAGGGGCTATTGGGGTCAAGGGACATGGGGATAAGGCAGGCACGGGTTATTGATAGGGGACGATCAGCCATGACCACAATTAATGGAGGTGCTGGCTCGAAGGGCCGCATGGGCTCCTCCTGTATCTTGTTTCTATGTTTCTATGTTCCTATGGATAAGACAGGTTTGGATAGGTATGGGCCAAATGCGGGCAGGTGGGACTGGTGTAACTGGGACATGTTGGCCGGTGTCCGCAAGTTGGGCCGAAGGGCCTGTTTCCACACTATCACCCTATGACTCGAACTCTCGTCGGAAAGACTATGAATATGAAAGTCTATGAAAGTCTATGAAGAAAGACTGGATATATGAAGAAAGACTGGATACGCTCGGCTTGTACTGGCTAGCATTTAGAAGACTGAGGTGAGATCTTATAGAAACCTACAAAATTCTTAAGAGGTTGGACAGGCTAGATGCAGGAAGATTGTTCACGATGTTGGGGAAGTCCAGGACAAGGGGTCACAGTTTAAAGATAAAGGGGATATCCTTTAGGACCGAGATGAGAAAAACATTTTTCACACAGAGTGTGGTGAATCTCTGGAACTCTCTGCCACAGAAGGTAATTGAGGCCAGTTCATTGGCTATATTTAAGAGGGATTTAGATGCGGCCCTTGTGGCTAAATGGATCAGGGGGTATGGAGAGGAGTCTGGTACAGGATACTGAGTTGAATGATCAGCCATGATCATATTGAATGTCGGTGCAGGCTCGAAGGGCCGAATGGCTTACTCCTGCACCTATTTTCTATGTTTCTATGTTTCTATGAAAGAGGAGGAGAACTTCTTCAAAATAAACATAGCTTGAGGAGATTTCGCAGTGCAGCACACACAATGTGTAGGAAGGAACGGCAGGTGCTGGTTTAAACCGAAGATAGACACAAAAAGCTGGAGTAACTCAGCGGGTCTGACAGCATCTCTGGAGCGAAGGAATAGGTGACGTTTCGCGTCGAGACCCTTCTTCAGACTGGTCACATTCGTACTTCAACTTTTCTCTCCGTAGTGTCCTGGTTGACACGTGTAATTCTGCACAATGAACACGTTTAAACCTTTGTTTGTTTTTAGATGCTCCGCGGAATCCCTCAATCACTTCCCACGACGACGCGAACAGTTCCCGGATCAGTTTAAAGGAAAGGAACTCTGCAGCGATCCTCTGCTCCGTCCAGAGTTTCCCAACATCTAACCTGACGTGGGGACATCTCGGTGTCACGCTGAACACAACACGTTCCAGCAACGAGCTGTGGATGGAGTTCCCTCAGCTTACACGGCAGGATGCTGGGGTCTATCAGTGTGTGGCGGAGAATGAACACGGGACAGCAGAGAGGGATGTGACCCTCACTGTAGAATGTGAGTAGATACACACTGGCACATCCCTCGAAACGTCATAAGGTCATAAGTGATAGGACCAGAATTAGGTAGCCGAATGGCCGTCCATTCCACCATTCAATCATGGCTGAACTATCTCTAATAATAATAATAATAAATTGTATTTAATGGGCGCTTTTCAGACATCTCAAGGACACCTTACATAGTAATCGGAATAACATATAATCGGAATATAACAAGTAATAAAGACATCACAGAGACACAAATTAAAAACAGAATTCAATCCAAAAACAGAAAATCAAAAACACAGTGTGAAGAGAGAGCAGCGGCAGCCAAAGCGCGCCAGCGTTCACTCTCCCTCCTATCCCCATTATCCTGCCATTTCAGAGAACCATGGAGTTATAGAGCCATAAAGGCATAGTCATAGTGGGTGATCCAGCGTGGAAACTGGCTCGTCGGCTCTAATTGCTTTCAACGGCGTACATGTCTCAGCTAGATTAGTCCCACTTGCCCATCTTTGACCCATATCCATCCAAACCTGTCCTATCCATGTAACTGTCTGTTTCGTAAACGCTGCGAGTGTCCCTTCCCCAACTACCTCATCTGGCAACTCGTTCCATACACCTTCTACCCTTTGTATGAAAATGTCACCCTGTGGGGTGTCGTTCCCGAAATGAAAGCGAGGAGCCAGGTGTTTCGGGAGGTACCTTTTATAATGGCCTTCTTAGTATCAGAGATGTCCGCAAGAGGAAGTTGGCACCCAAACCCTTGCCTTTTATCCCTCCAGTTAAGGGCCGCCTCTGGACTCAAACATTCCCGTGACGAGGGGTTTGATAGTTGAGATGGCCCGACCCTTGGGACCCGCCACAACCCCCCTAGATTAATGTTATATATTTTCCCCTTCACATTGAACCTATGTCCTCTAGTCCCAGATTCACCTGCTCTCGGCAAGAGACTCGGTGCGTCTACCGAACTATTCCTCTCATGATTTTAGACACATCTATAAGACCACCCCTCATCCTCCTGCGCTCCAAGGAATAGAGTCCCAGCCTGCTCAATCTTTCGCTATAGCTCAGGCCCTCGATTCCTGGCAAATTCCTCGTAAATCTTCTCAGTACCATTTCCTGCTTGACAACATTTTTCCAATATTTCCTATCCCCGCTTAAAGATGAGGAAGATTAGATAAAATCGTTTGAAACATTGTGTGCAGCTTTGGTCACCTCACTACAGGAAGGATGTGGCCAGGGTGCAGAATGCTGCATGGATTCGAGAGTATTAGCAATAAGGAGTTTTAAAGGGGGCATAGTGGTTCAACGGTAGAGTTTGTGTCTCACAGCACCAGAGAGCCGGGTTCGATCCTGACCACGGGTGCTTGTGTTTATGGAGTTTGTAAGTTCACCCCTTGACCTGCACGGGCTTACTCCACGAGCTCCGGTTTCCTCCCACAATCAAGTCGTGCGGTTAATTGACGTAGGTTAATTGACTTGGTATATTTGAAAATTATCCCCAGTGTGTGGAGGACAGTGTTCGTGTGCTGGTCGGCGCGGACAAGGTGGCCCGAAGGGCCTGTTTCCGCTCTGTATCTATAAACTAAACGAAGCCAAAGAAGAGGTTGGGAAGATTTGGATTGTTTCCCATGGAGTTCATATGGTCATAAGCGATTTGAGCTGAATTAGGCCATTCGGCTCATCAAGTCTACTCCGCCATTCAATCATGGCTGTTCTATCTCTCCCTCCTAATTCCATACTCCTGCGTAACCCCCATACCCTCTGACAGCCGATTTATTCAAGAATGTATCTATCTCTACGTTGAATATAGCCACTGACTTCCCGGCCGTGGCATTGAATTCCACAGGCTCACCACCCAGTTCAAAGGCTGATGGGAGACCTAATAGAACTATATAAAGCTACTAGACTAAGTGGGACCCGTTGGATCCCAGCATCACACAGGAGGGCTGGTCATCCAACGCAATATTCCACCTCTCCACCAATTCTAATATTGGTGGCCAGTTGGGGGGGAGGGGGGGCTTTATGGAGCGCTAGTATGGGTGCTGTGGACTGAAGGGACTGGTTTCCAGAGGGCTAGTGTACAAATTGTGCGCCAAATTGATTATTGGGCTGGCGTCTCAGTCAATCAAGCCTGATGTGCTGGCAACTCACTCACTCACGGCTGGTGGCCTGGTAGTTGACTCACGGCTTATCCTTGAAATTCTATTTCAAGCAGTGTATAAGGCCACCAAATTCAAGTGCAGCTTCTTACCATTTCTAGCAGGGTGCAAGGCCACCAAATTCAAGTGCAGTTTCACACCATTTGAAGTATGGTGCAAAGCCACTAAAGACAGCGAGTCGTGACCTCTCCCTCCTCCATCTTGCAGAGACTGAGCCACACCCACATTTACGGGTTTTATAACCCCACCCCCCCCCCCCTCAAAGGAAAAGGTGTGGCTTTCATGGAGTGATTGACAGGAGAGAGATTCTCAACATTTTTTTAAAAACTAATAACACTTTTATTTTTAATTGATGAGAATAATTCTCTGCACCTGCTCAGCGGAGGGGGAATGAGTAAGATGGCCAAAAATCACAGCCTTAAGTGGTAGCGTTTTATCTAAAATCAATATACCGTGCAAACAGGAAGTAAGTGCATTTACAGTAGTGCCTTTTAACTTCAAGCCAAAGCACCTAAGCCACCATTTGCAGTAAGTAGTGCCTTTACAAATTCAAGCCAATGCACGCACGCCACCATATGCAGTAAGTAGTGGCTTTCAAATTCAAACCACACACAAGCCACACCCAAGCCACCATTAGCAGTAAAAGGTGCCTTTCAACTTCAAGTCAAAGCAACCAAGCCACCATTTGCAGTAAGTAGTACCTTTCAACTTCATGCCACCATTTGCAGTAAGTGGTGCCTTTCAACTTCAAGCCAATGCACCCAAACCACCATTTGCAGTAAGTAATGCCTTTTAACTTCAAGCCATTGCATCCAAGTCACCATTTGCAGTAAGTAGTGCCTTTCAACTACAAGCCAAAGCAACCAAGCCACCATTTGCAGTAAGTAGTGCCTTTCAACTTCAAGCCAATGCACCCACGACCCCATTTCCAGTAAGTAATGCATTTTAACTTCAAGACATTGCACCCAAGCCACCATCTGCAGGACGTAGTGCATTTCAACTTCAAGCCAAAGGAACCATGCCACCATTTGCAGTAATAGCGCCTTTCAACTTCAAGCCAAAGCTCCAAAGCCACAATTTGCAGTAAGTAGTGCCTTTCAACTTCATATCCCACCATTTGCAGTAAGTGGTGTCTTTCAACTTCAAGCCACACCCAAGCCATCATGTGCAGTAAGTGGTATATTTCAACTTCAAGCCACACCCAAGCCACACCCAAGCCACCATTTGCAGTAAGTGGTGCCTTTCAACTTCAAGCCAAAGCAACCAAGCCACCATTTGCAGTAAGTAGTGCCTTTCAACTTCAAAGCTCCCATGGCACCATTTGCAGTAAGTGGTGTATTTCAACTTCAAGCCACACCCAAGCCATCATTTGCAGTAAATGGTGTCTTTCAACTTCAAGCCACACCCAAGCCACCATTTGCAGTAAGTAGTGCCTTTCAACTTCAAGCCAAAGCAACCAAGCCACCATTTGCAGTAAGTAGTGCCTTTCAACTTCAAACCAAAGCTCCCAAGCCACCATTTGCAGTAAGTGGTGCTTTCAACTTCAAGCCAAAGCAGCCATGCCACCATTTGCAGTAAGTAGTGCCTTTCAACATCAAGCCAAAGCAACCAATCCACCATTTTCAGTAAGTAGTGCCCTTCAACTTCATGCCACCATTTGCAGTAGTGATGTCTTTCAACTTCAAGCAACTCCCCAGCCACACCCAAGCCGCCATTTGCAGTAAGTAGTGCCTTTCAACTTCAAACCAAAGCAACCGCCACCATTTGCAGTAATAGTGCCTTTCAACTTCAAGCCAAAGCTCCCAAGCCACCATTTGCAGTAAGTAGTGCCTTTCAACTTCATGCCACCATTTGCAGTAAGTAGTGCCTTTCAACTTCAAGCCACAATTTGCAGTAGGTGGTGCCTTTCAACTTCAAGCCACGCCCAAGCTTTAGAACCAATAGTCATTTTTTTTTGCAAGCTTTAGAACCAATAGAGATACTTTTTGCAAGCTTTAGAACCAATAGATATGTTTTGCATGCTTTAGAACCCATAGATATTTTTTTTGCAAGCTTTAGAACCAATAGACATATTTTTGCCAGCTTTAGAACTAATAGACATATTTTTGCCAGCTTTAGAACTAATAGACATATTTTTGCCAGCTTTAGAACCGATAGAGACATATTTTTGCCAGCTTTAGAACCGATAGAGACATATTTTTGACAGCTTTAGGACCAATATACATATTTTTGCCAGCTTTAGAGCCAATAGACATATTGTTGCAAGCTTTAGAACCAATAGACATATTTTTGCAAGCTTAGAACCAAATAGAGACATGTTTGCAAGCTTTAGAACCAATAGAGACATTATGTGCAAGCTTTAGAACCCATAGAGACACTTTTTGCAAGCTTTTGAACCAATAGACATTTTTTTTGCAAGCTTTAGAACCAATAGACATTGTTTAGCAAGCTTTAAAACCAATAGACATATTTTTGCCAGCTTTTGAACCTATAGACATATTTTTGCAAGCTTTAGAACCAATATATTTTTGCAAGCTTTAGAACCAATAGACATATTTATGCAAGCTTTAGAACCAATAGACATATTTTTGCAAGCTTTAGAACCAATAGAAATATTTTTGCAAGCTTTAGAACCAATAGAGACATTTTTTGCAAGCTTTAGAACCAATAGAGACACTTCTTGCATGCTTTAGAATAAATAGACATTTTTTTTTGCAAGCTTTAGAACCAATAGACATTTCTTTGGCAAGCTTTAGAAACTATAGACACTTTTTTTGCACGCTTTAGAACCAACAGACACATTCTGCAAGCATTGTAGAACCACTAAGGACACTTACATTTGAGTTGACATGTGTTCAGTGCTATTCACAGCTCAGAGAAACGTGACCCTCTGCCTTCCTCCATCTTGAACAGACTGTGCGGCACACCACTTCCTGGTTTTATAGTCCATTCCCCCTGCCGCCAGCGGGGGCAGCAGAGAGAATGGGGAATTTTGTAAAAACATTAATATCTCTGTCATTTTTAATCGACGGGAAAAATCATCGGAACACATGCGGCGGAGGAGGGCTCTGAGCAAGGTGATCAAAAATGACAGCCGTAGGTTGCGGCGTTCTCTCGGAAATCGCAGCACCGATGGCCAAAACCGGTCAAGAACAGACTTTTAGTAATATAGATAGATGAGATGCATAGAGAAGGTAGACAGTCAGAATATTTTCCCATGATGAAAATGTCAAGGTTTTTCCCTTGGCGAAAATGGCAGAGCTTTAAGGTGAGAGGGGAAATCGTAAAGGAGATGTGCGAAAATTAAAAAAAAACTTTATTTATCCCATGAGGGAAATTGATTTGCCAACAGTCATAACAACACAAAATACACAAAACACAAAATAAATTAAACATGAAATTAAAGCGACGAGTGGAAAGGCTTGGGGGCCGTGCAAAGATTACGTGGGGGGGAGGTGGGGAGTCAGTCTCAGTCTACCCCACGACCGAAGGGGTAGTTGTATAGTTTGATAGCCACAGGGAAGAAGGATCTCATGTGACGTTCTGTGCTGCATCTTGGTGGAAGCTGTCTGTTGCTGAAGGTGCTCCTCAGGTTGACAAGTATGTCACGGAAGGGGTGAGCTGTATGGTCCAGGCTGCTCCGCAGTTTGAGGAGCATCCTTCCCGCCGTCCTCCCCGCCAAGACCACCTTCCGTAAATCCAACTCCGCCCCCGGGACGGAGCCAGAATTCATGATGAGCTTGTTAATCCCTTTGGCGTCCGCGGCCTTCGCCCTGCTGTCCCAGCACATGGCAGCGAAGACGGCACTGACCACCACCAATTGGTAGAGCATCTGCAGCATCAGAAGGAGCGCAGCCTTCTCAAAGTGTACAACCGACTCTGTCCCTTCTTGTACAGGGTATCAGCGTTCTTGCACCAGCCCAGTTTACTGACGATAGACACAAAATGGTGGAGTAACTCAGCGGGACAGGCAGCATCTCTGGAGAAAACGAAAGGGTGAACTTTCGGGGCGACGCCCTTCTTCAGACCGATGGTATTTGTACAAGGTAATTGTAGTCCCTGGTAAACTGTTCAACAGACCATGGAGAGCATCCACAATGCGCTGCCAAGGGCGGTGATGGATCAGATAGGACAGTTCCTTCTCACCAGAGATTGTGCCTGGCCCGCTGAGTTTACTCCGGCATTTTGCGTTTGATCTCATCGAAAGTGGGACGGCCATTCGGCCCTTCGAGCCAGCATCAACATTCAATCTGATAATCGCTGATAATTTAAAATCAGTATCCCCGTTCCTGCTTTTTTCCTATATCCCTAAGCGAAATATCTAACTCTGTCTTGAAAACATACAGAGAATTGGCCTCCACTACCTTTTTGGCAGAGAATTCCAGAGCTACACAACTCTCTTGTGTCTTGTTCCTCCCTCTCCAGATGCGCCAGAGATTTCCTGGGATTCGGGATGCACTCGCACATCTGAGATTATCAACTGTGTTTGTGCGGCCAGGTGCAACCCACCAGCAGAGCTCACCTGGCTCCTCCCCCTCGCCAACCTCAACGGAAACCAAACCCGCGGACGTTTCCAGACCTGGCAGGTAGCAAGCGGGCATCTGGTGAATAGCTCCCTCACCTTGACAGGGGGTGATGGATGGGAGGACGTGACGGCCTTGTGCTCAGTCCGTAACCGACACGGGGAAGCCTTGTTGACGGTGTATTTGTCGATGGAAGGTGAGGACATATCTGGGGGTGAGGGAAGTCATAGAGCCATAGTCATGGTCATAGTATGTAGGAAAGAACTGCAGATGCTGGTTTAAATCACACGTCGACATGAAATGCTGAAGTAACTCAACGCGACAGACCGCATCTCGGGAGAGAAGGAATGGGTGAAGTTTCGTGTCAGGACCCTTCTTCAGACTGATCAGTCTGAAGAAGGGCTTCGTCCGGAAACATCACCCATTTCTTCTCTCCAAGATGCTGCCTGTCCCGCTGAGTTACTCCAGCATTCTGTGTCTGCCATAGTCATAGAGCAATACAGTCATACAGTGTGGAAACAGGCCCGTCGGTCCTACTTGCCCACACAGCCAACGTGCCCCATCTACACTGCTCCCACCTGCCTGCATTTGGCCCATATGCCCATGGGATACTGAGTTGGATGATCAGCCATGATCATATTGAATGGCGGTGCAGGCTCGAATGGCCGAATGGCCTACTCCTGCACCTATTTTCTATGTATCTATGTATCCCTCCAAACCTGTACTATGCATGTACCTGTCTAATTCTAGAATGCTGGCAACATTGTCAAGAATATTCTCTCCAGCTTAACGATGTCCTTCCTAGAGCAGGGCGACCAAAACTGAACGCAATACTCCAAATGCAGCCTCACCAACGTATTGCACAACAACTAGTATCTGATATTCTGCGGTAAGCAAGATATCATTGAGTCATTGTCTCATCGCATGAAAACAGGCCCATATCCCTCTAAAGTCCTCTCATAATCGTACAGTGATACAGCGTGCAAACAGGCCCTTCGGCCCAGCTTCCCTGCACCGGCCAACCTGCCCCAGCTGCACTAGTCCCATCTGCCTGCGCTTGGTCCATGTCACTCCAAACCTGTCCTATCCATGCTCCTGTATAACTGTTTCGCAAATGTTTTGATAGTCCCTGCCTCAACGACCTTCTCTGGCAGCACGTTCCATACACCCACCACCTTCTGTGTGAAAAGGTTACCTCTCAGATTCCTATTAAATCCTTTTCCCCTCATCTTAAACCTACGTCCTCTGGTGTTCGATTTCCCTGCGCTGAACAAGAGACTCTGTGCATCTACCCGATCTAAACTTCTCATGATTTTATACACTACTATAAGACCACGTTACAGTTTAGTTTATTGTCATGTGTACCGAGGTACAGTGAAAAACATTTGTTGCATGCTAACCAGTCAATGGAAAAACTGTACATGTTTAAAATCGAGCCATTTACAGTATTTAGATACATGATATGGGAATAAAGCTTAGTGCAAGGTAAAGCCAGCAAAGTTAGGTCAAGGGTAGTCCGAGGGCCACCAATGAGGTAGATAGTAGTTCAGCACTGCTCTCTGGTCGTGGTAGGATGGTTCAAGGTGTATCACCGATTAGTTTAGTTCAGATAAGGTTATTGCCACGTGCACCGAGGTACAGTGAAAAGCGTTTGTCGCATGCTAACCGCACGAAATAGCTGAGTTGTGGACGCAGCCCAGACCATCACACAAACCAATCTCCCTACCATCGACTCCATCTACAACTCACGCTGCCTCGGCAAGGCCAGCAGCCCAGACCATCACACAAACCAACCTCCTTACCATCGACTCCATCTGCACCTCACGCTGCCTCGGCAAGGCCAGCAGCATAATCAAGGACCAGATTCACCCGGCCACTCCCTCTTCTCCCCTCTCCCATCGGGCAAAAGGTCCAGATGTGTAAAAACGAACGGACACCTCCAGATTCAGGGACAGTTTCTTCCCAGCTGTTATCGGCCAACTGAAGCATCCTACCATAACCAGAGAGCGGTCCTGAATAATATCTACCTCATTGGTGACCCTCGGACTATCTTTGATTGGACTTTTCTGGCTTTACCTTGAATGAAAAGTGATTCCATTATCATGTATCTGTACACTGTGATCGGCTCGGTTGTAATCATGTATTACCTTTCTGCTGACTGGATAGCAAGCAACAAAAGCTTTTCACTTTACCTCGGTTCACGTGACAATAAACTAAACTGTAAAAACTGAAAACGCAACTCTGGTTGTTCTTACAGGAAAGAGCTTCAGTATTTGGATCGCAGTTTTGCTTACAGCAGGGATAATACTGATCGCTGAGCTAGCTGGATTCTTCATATACATGTATATACAGCGGTAAGTGTAAATGAATCCACTTTTTATTTCCAAATCCATCCCTTTGACATCTGCTTCTTATGACTGCTTCTGCCAGGCTGACTCCTGTTCATAGACACAACATGCTGGATTAACTCATCTGGTCAGGCGGCATCTCTGGAGAACGTGAATGCGTACAAAGTGCTGGAATAACTCAGCGGGACAGGCAAAATCTCTGGAGAACGTGGATGGGTATACAGTGCAAGAGTAACTCAGCGGGTCAGGCAGCATCTCTGGAGAACACAGATAGGTACAAAGTGCTAGAGTAACTCAGTGGGTCAACCAGCGTGGATAGGTACACAGTGCGGGAGTAACTCAACGGGTGAGGCAGCATCTCTGGAGATTAAGGAATAGGTGACATTTCGGGTCTGAACCTTCTTCAGACTGAATGGTTGAGAAAACCAGAACAAAGCAGCCGGCAACAGATGACCATTGGACTATCGTGAGTCGTTTTGGGCCCATATCTGAGGAAGGATGTGCTTGCTCTGGAAAGGGACCAGATGCGGTTTAGGAGAATGATCCCGGGAATGATTGAGCTAACCTATGATGAGTGTTCGACTGTATTAGAGGGATGAGCGGAGACCTCATTGAATTGTAATGAATAGTGAAAGTCATGGATAGGGTAGGTGTGGAGAGGTTGTTTCCACTAGTGGGGGAGTCTAGGACCAGAGGCCACAGCCTCAGAATTAAAGATCGTTCCTTACGAAAGCAGATGAGAGGAATTCCTTTAGTCAGAGGGTGGCGAATCTGTGGAATTATTTGCCGCAGATGGCTGTGGAGGCCAAGTCAATTGATATTTTTAAGGCACAGATAGATATATTCTTGATTAGTACGGGTGTAAGGAGTTAGGGAAGAAGGTTGGAGACTGAGGTTAGGAGGGAGAGTTAGATCAGCTGTTAACCATATAACAATTACAGCACGGAAACAGGCCATCTCGGCCCTACAAGTCCGCGCCGAACAATTTTTTTTTTTTTTTTTTTAATTGAATGTCGGAGTAGACGTGATGGGCAGAATGGCTTAATTCTGCTGCTATCATTAATTACCTCATAATATTATGACCAACGTCTAATCCAACTGCAACTTTGGACTTGGACTTTATTGATGTGCAGATGTGCTGTAAACTTGGTATGATCTTCAGCAGCCCCAGGAGGGAAGATGTGACTACGGAGAAGGCTTCAGGAAACCAAGACACCAATGTGACCTACAACCCACACTCTGCCACCAATCAGGTAGTGAACTCTGCATTTATTCTCAACTACAGATGATACAAAAGTGGGCACAAATAGCTGGAGTAACTCAGATGGACAGGCAGCATCTCTGGAGAGAAGAAACGGGCGAGGTGTCGGGTCGAGACTGTTCCTCAGATGTAAAGTCACGGGAAATGGAAACTAGAGCTTGAAAGTGTTCAGAAAAGATTCACGAGAATATTGCTAGGACAGGGGGGGCTGAACTACAGGGAGAGGTCCATGAGGCTAGATCTCTACTCCTTGGAGCGCATGAGGATGAAGGGTGACCTTATAGAGGTGTATTAAATCATGAGAGGAATAGATCGGGTAGATGCACAGTCCCTCTTGCCGAGAGTAGGGTAATCGGGGACCAGTGGCCATAGGTTCAAGGTGAAGGGAAAATATTTAATAGGAATCTGAGGGGAAACTTTTTCACACAAAGTGTGTTGGATGCATGGAAGGAGCTGCTGGAGGACGTAGTTGAGGCTGAGAGTATGCCTAAGTTTAAGAAACAATCAGACAGGTACATGGATGGGATAGGTTTGGAGGGATATGGACCACGCGCAGGCATGTGGGACATGTTGGCCGGTGTGGGCAAGTTGAGCCGAAGAGCCTTTTTCCACACTGTATCACTCCATGCTTCTATATAGACATACATAGAAACATAGAAAACAGGGGCAGGAGGAGGCCATTCAGCCCTTCGAGCCAGTATCCCCATTCATTGCGATCATGGCTGATCGTTCCCAATCAATAACCCGTGCCTGCCTTCTCCCCACATCCATTGATTCCACTAGCCCATAGAACTCTATCTAACCCTCTCTTAAATCCATCCAGTGCTTTGGCCTCCACTGCCCTCTGTGGCAGGGAATTCCACAAATTTACAACTTTCTGGGTGAAATAGTTTTTTCTCACCTCAGTCTTAAATGGCTTCCCTTTTATTCTAAGACTGTGACCCCTGGTTCTGAACTCGCCCAACATTGGGAACACTTTTCCTGCATCTAGCTTGTCCAGTCCTTTTATAATTGTATATGTTTAAATAAGACACCCTCTCATCCTTCTAAACTCCAGTGAACAGAAGCCTAGTATTTTCAATATTTCCTCATATGACAGTCCCGCCATCCCAGGGATTAATCTCGTGCTCCTCCGCTGCACTGCCTCAATCACAAGGATGTTCTTCCTCAAATTAGGAGACGAAAACTGTACGCAATACTCCAGATGTGTTCTTACCAGAGCCCTATACATCGGCAGAAGAACCTCTTTACTCCTATACTGAAATCCTCCTGTTATGAAGGCCAACATTCTATTAGCTTTCTTCACTGCCTTCTGTACCTGCACGCCAACCTTCAGTGACTGGTGTACTAGGACACCCAGGTCTCGCTGTACTTCCCCCTTACCTAACCTAAACGGATTAAGATAATAATCTGCCCCCTTGTTTTTGCCACCAAAGTGGATAACCTCACATTTATCTATATTATATTGCAGGGTGTCCATGTCACCCTGCAACCTCCTAACATCCTCTTACAGTTCACACTGCCAACCAGCTTTGTGTCATCCATAAACTTGCTTGTGTTGCTCCTAATTCCCTCTTCCAAATCATTAATATATGTGGTAAACAGTTGCGGCCCCAACACCGAGCATTGCGGCACTCCACTCGCCACTGCCTGCCATTGTGAAAAGGAGCCGTTCACATCTACTCTTTGCTGTGATGATGATGATAAGAGATAAAGAAAAAGGAATGAAAGATATGCAAACAATGTAACGATGATAAAGAAACAGGCCACTATCAGCGGTTTGTTGGGTGAACATGAGAAGCTAGTGCGACTTGGATGGGAGAGGAATAGGGAGAGAGAGAACCCCAGGGCTACCGCAAGTGAGATAATTCAATATTCATACCACAGGGTTGTAAGCTGCCCAAGCGAAATATGAAATATTGTTCCTCCAATTTGCCTTTAGCCTCACTCTGACAATGGAGGAGACTGTGTACTGAAAGGTCAGTGTGGGAATGGGAAGAGGAATTAAAGTGTTTAGTAACCGGGCGTATGAATATTGAATTATCTAACTACGTGTGAGTGTGTGAGATAGTATGAGAGTGGGAACGAAGGGCGTGAGAGATTGAGAGAGTGAGAGAGAGAGTGAATGAGTGTGTGAGAACGTTTTAAAGAGAGGGAGACAGTGCTAGAGGGGGAGAGATAGAGTGTGAAACTGCGAGTGCGAGAGAGAGGGAGAGTGGGTGTGAGAAAGAGAGGGACAGAGAGAAAGCGAGAGAGAGGAGACAGAGAGAATGAGAGAGTGAGAGAGGGAGAGAAAGTGAGAGAGAGAGAAAGTGAGAAAGAGAGAGAGAACGAGAGAGAGAGAGATCTCATCTCAGCGCGAGATAGCTCTCTATCTCCTCTCGTAGCCGCCTATCTCTCTCTCTCGCTCCTCTCTCTCTATTCTCTCTCTCTTCTCTCTCTCGCTGCTCTCCTCTCTCCTCGCTTTTTTTTTTCTGCATCCGGTAATTGATACCTAACCCCCTGGTTTACCCCTGTTGTGTTGTGAGTCTGGAGTTGTTAACCTTCTCTGCTGATGGTATTAAATGCCGGGCCACGCCGCACACTCTGCCAGTACTAAACCCACAACTACCCGTCTGCTTTCCCTTTCTTTCCAGAGCGCGGGGAGTGGAGAGGACGGGCCGGCACCAGAGGAGCTGAAAGGAGGAGGGGAAACAGAAGAGGGGGAAGACCGAGTGGCCATGTGCGCCAATCTGCGGGACCTACCGAGCAGCGGAGACACCGTGCACAGTGGCGATATGGTGGAATACGCTGAGCTCTGGTTCCAGTTCCAGCAGGGGAAGGGGTAGCACGAGGAGGGAGGGAGCGGCGTTGAATATTGAGCGCTGTGCTGTTGGAGGGGCGGTGAGGAGGGATATTTCCACCAGCCTTGGGTTGTATAGATTAATTAACCCTCTGTAGATGAAATAGTGGGACAACATAGAACGAGTGGGTGAACGGATGATCGATGGTCGGAGCGCCGATTGGCCAGTTTCCGCGTTGTATCCCTGAACTAAACATAGAACTAGTGTGTGAACGCATGATCGCTGGTCGGTGTGGACCAGGTGGGCCGAAGGGCCTGTTTCCGTGCCGTATCTCTTTAGAAAACCTTTGTTGCTTCAGAACACATATTCTCCGCGGGTGAGTGTTGACATTGACAAGAATTGCTTCTATTGACACTAGTCTAATGATGATAGTGTGTTAGACAATCTAACATACAGTCTTTACTTGCAGTTACACAATAGACCCGCAGCTATTAAATGAAGACCTTTATTTTTTGAAAATCCTGTGGGATTTTTGCAAATGCTATTCTGAAACTCTGAAGCCCTCTCTTGCTCTTGTCCCGCCATGTTATATAACACGTTTCATAGTAAGCAGCTCTTTGTGTGGCATTGGTGAGTAATAATAATAATACAATGCAGATTCTGGAAATCTGATCAAGCGCTGCGGTAGAATTGGTACCTCACAGCGCCAGAAACCCGGGTTCGATCCTGACCATGGGTGCTGTCTGTGCGGACTGTGTACGTTTTCCCCGTGACCTGCGTGGGTTTTCTCCGGGAATTTCGGTTTCCTCCCACACTCCAAAGTAGGGTTGTACGTAAATTGGGTTGGTGTAAATGTATGTTTTCCTGGTTTGTGTTGTGTGCAGACTCAGTGGACCGAAGTTCCTGTTTCCGCGCTGTGTCTCTAAACTAAATTAATCAGTCATGGCCATCGAATAATGGACAGGCGCCAGATTAATCCTGATACTATTTTTATATCATTACTATTTACAATAGACAATAGACAATGGGTGCAGGAGTAGGCCATTTGGCCCTTCGAGCCTGCACCGCCATTCAATGTGATCATGGCTCATCATCCACAATCAGTACCCCGTTCCTGCCTTATCCCCATATCCCCTGACTCCGCTATTTTTAGAGCCCTATCTCTTGAAAGCATCCATAGAACCTGCCTCCACCACCCTCTGAGGCAGAGAAGTCCACAGACTCACCACTCTCTGTGAGAAAAAGTGTTTCCTCGTCTCCGTTCAAAATGGCTCACTCCTTATTCTTAAACTGTGGCCACTGGTTCTGGACTCCCCGAACATCGGGAACATGTTTTCTGCCTCTAGTGTGTCCAAGCCCTTAACAATCGTATATTTTTCAATAAGATACCCGCTCATCCTTCTAAAGTTCTGAGTGTAGAAGCCCAGCTGTTCCATTCTCTCAGCATATGACAGTCCCGCCATCCCGGGAATTAACCTTGTAAACCTACGCTGCGCTCCCTCAATAGCATGAATGTCCTTCCTCAAATTACGGGACCAAAACTGCACACAATACTCCAGGTGTGGTCTCACTGGGGCTCTGTACCACTGCAGAAGGACCTCTTTTGTCCTATATCCGATTCCTCTTGTTATAAAGGCCAACATGCCATTCGCTTTCCTCACTGCCTGCTGTACCTGCATGCCTTACTTGTTTTATGCCTAGGATTTGCATTTGTTGTATTTATAAACAAAAAGATTACAATTCTAAACCATCACATGTCTCATGTTTTAAACATCTCTTATTTGATTTTTGGTCTCCTAATTTGAGAAAGGACATTCTTGCTATTGAGGAAGTGAAGCGTAGGTTGATCAGACTAATTCCCGGGATGGCGGACCATGAATATGATGAAATAATGGATCGACTGGGTTTGTATTCATTGGAATTTAGAAGGATGAGTGGGTATGTTATAGAACATTTTTAGATTAATAAATGATTGGACAGGCAAAATACAGGAAAATGGTCCCGATGTTCGGGAAATCCAGAACCAGGAGTCACAGTTTAAGAAAGGGGTCAATGAAAGTGCGTTCACGTCACGGCCCAGTTTCCACCAATCCTTCCACCACTACGCACGAGAAGCGACAAGGCAGACACCATTGTATGCACGTGCCGAGAAGTGTGTTCAGTTCTGGCTGAACAACTTCTCATCTTGTGTGCGGACTGGATAAGAAGAAGACGTTTAAGAATAAGTGGTAAGCTATTTAGGACTAAGATGAAGAAAATCGTTTCCACCCAGAGAATTGTGAATCTGGGAATTCTCTGCCACAGAAGGCAGTGGATGTCAATTCAATGGATGTTTTCAAGAGTTAGATTTAGCTCATTGGGTAACGGAATTCAGGGATATGGGAAGAAAGCAGGAACAGGGTACTGATTTTGGATGATCAGCCGTGATCATAGTGTATGGCGGTTCAAGGCCCGAATGGCCTTCTCCTCCACCTATTGTCTATGGTTCCGCGGTTTATCTCTAATCTAACTAACGCCTTCCTATTACGTTCCCATCCGAATATCTTGTAAAAGTCACGATTGTGTCTTTTCTAAATTTTCCTTTTTTTATTTTAAGATATACTTTCTTCGAGAAATAAATATATCCAATACATACTCCTTACACGACTCCAACCAACATTCTTGCAGGCTATACATACAATATATAATGTTTACACAAATTACACAAATGTATCCCCCACCCATGCCACTCATGTGGCCCACTGGCGTGGAAAAGCTTCCCTTATTTTTTTGAGGGGCGTCTCCACCACACCCTGCCCCAATGTCCAGCAGCTGAAGGACCCTAGACTCTCGTCCTCCCCCAACGAGCCTTTTATTTATTTTATTTTTTTATTTTTTTTAATATTCAAAAATTGTAATCATTATTAAAAATTATTATTACAATACAATAAAACAAAACAGAACCCACCACCATAATACATGACCAACAAATATACTAAATAAACTACTATACCACTATGTTACAATCCTTGTCAACGGTCCCGGAAATCCCCCAGGGTGCCCGTGGGCAGCACGTAGTCCCTCTCTAACACCACCCGGTCGCGGAAGTAAGCCCGGAAAAGGGGCAGGCGGTTGGCTCTGGCAGAGCCTTCTTCCGCCCGACGCCGTGACTCGCGGATGGCCAGCTTGTCCATGCCCAGGAGCAACCCAACCAGGACAGCTTCGGCTCTACCCTCTTCCTTACGCACAGGGTGTCCAAAGATGAGGAGGGTGGGTGATAAATGCAACCAGAAGGCAAGGAGCAGCCCCTTTAGATATTGGAACAGAGGCTGCCGTCTCACACATTCCATACACAAGTGGCTCACAGATTCTTCCAGCAAAAGTAGCAGGCGGCTGGCGAGTCTGAACCGCGAGAGAAACAGGTTGCAGGGGACACCTCTGTGCAATATTCTCCACCCCAGGTCCCCGATATAGAGGGGGTGAATCACTGCGTGGAGGGAGCCCCTCCCACCCTGCCTTGGCGTTGGCTGCATCCGTGTGCGGACGTGCCGCCGACGAAGGAGACGCCGAAGCAAAGAAGTGTAAGCCAAATAACCGAATGGAAACGAAGCCGAGATGTCAAATAACCGAATTGAAACGAAGGAGAAACACCAAATAACCGAAAGGGGGGGGCGCCAAAATGCGAACTAACCGAAAGGGCGGAACGCCTAAAATCCAACTGGTCGAAAGGATGCGTCGCCTAAAATCAAACTCAGCGAATGGCCGCTCTGCCTAAACGCCACCTACCCGAAATGCGTCGTCGCCTACAAGCCATCGGCCGCTCAACAGAAAAGTTAAATAACGGACATGACGTTGCCGGGAGGCGGAACTTGTCAGCGATTGGTCCAGAACACCGCGGCCATCACATCACTGGGAGAGAGAGTGGGGGAGAGAGAGGGGGAGCGAGAGAAGAGGGGTGAGAAAGACAGAAGGGGAGAGCGAAGGGAGAGAGAGGGGCAGAGAGAGAATGGGGAGAGAGAGGTGGTGAGAGAGAAGGGGGAATGAGAGAAGGGAGAGTGGAGGGGGAGAGAGAGAAGGGGGAAGAGAGAGAGAAGGGAGAGACGGGAGCGTGGGGTGATCTTCCCACACAAGCCATAGGTGACTGGGCAACCTGAACCCAAGCATCAAGTTGTAAGCGGCCGAAGGTGCGCATCCCTCGGGACAGCCCCGGCTCTCGCTCGGCCACCCACCTTGGGCTGTGGGTCGGTTGGAGCGGAGGTGTGGGCAATGTTCATCCCCCCACAGTGATGTGACGGACCCGGGCGTCTGGACCAATCGCTGACAAGTCCCGCCCCCGGTAACGTCATGTCCGATATTTGACTATTCTGGTGAGCGGCCATTGGCATGTAGGCGACGACGCCTTTCCATTCGTTTCCATACGGTCATTTGGCGTTTCGGCGTTTGACAGGTGTAAATCGAGGTCGGTCACGTAAAATTGTTCACACGGTTAACCACCGTGATCTGGTATTCTCGATTTTCCTCTTTTCAATGGTTGACGACTGGTATTGACTGTACGCTGTTTGTGTGTGCTCCCCTTGACCTCATGGGATTTCAATCGGTGCTCCGGTTTCTACCAGCTCCAAAGATGTACAGGTGTATAGGTTAATTGGTTGGTATAAGTGTTCCTAGCACAGCATTAGTGTGCGGGGATCGCTGGACGGCGCAGACTTGGTGGGCCAAAGGGCGCTGCATCTCAAAACTAAACCCAGTTCTGTCATTGAAAAACAAAACGTGCAGGTGTTCAATGTTTTGACTTTGTGGATCAGTGTGACCAGGCGTTTATGATACGATAGGATTGTTTTCTATCAATTCCCATGAGGGTAATTGATCTGCCAACATTCATAAAAACACAAAATACATATAATAATAATAACTTTATTTATAAAGCACTTTAAACAACTACAGTTGCCACAAAGTGCTGTACATGAGAACTCATGGACAAAAAGCTATTACAAACCATTAAAAACCATTAAAAACCGTAAAAACGGACTATAAAAAACACTAAAAATTAAAAGACATTAAAAGCACTAAGAACAGGAGCAATGCCTCAGCCAGTGTCGAAAGCCAAAGAATAGAAATGTGTTTTTAGGGAGGATTTGAAGATGGACAGTGAGGGGGCCTGTCTGATGTGCAGCGGCAATGTGTTCCAGAGTGCCGGAGCAGCAACAGAAAAGGCTCTATCCCCTCTGAGCTTCCGCTTAGACCTTGGTACCTCAAGGATCAGCTGATCAGCTGACCTGAGGCACCGGGCTGGAGCATATAGGTGGAGCAGCTCAGAGAGGTAAGGCTGGGCGAGCATGAAACATAATATTATATTGACGAGTGAAAAGGCTTCGGAGGTGTGCAAAGATTGGGAAGGTGGTGGGGAGTTAATCCCAGTCCAACCCGAGACAGAATGGGGAGGAATTGTAAAGTTTGATAGCCACAGGGAAGTGTCTTATCTGGCGTTCTGTCATCATTTAGTCTTATACTGATAGGAAACTTCAGTGGAATAAAGTAAGCTTTATTTTAGGCATTAGAGATACAACGGACTCTCAACGAGTCCACGCTGACCAGCGATCACCATGTATAACCATATAACCATATAACCATATAACAATTACAGCACGGAAACAGGCCATCTCGACCCTTCTAGTCCGTGCCGAACACGTATTCTCCCCTAGTCCCATATACCTGCGCTCAGACCATAACCCTCCATTCCTTTCCCGTCCATATAACTATCCAATCATCCCATTCACTAGCACTATCCTAAAGAGCACGGGCAATTTACTGCAGCCTATTAACTGACAAAGCTGCACGACTTTGGAGTGTGGGAAGAAACCGGGGCACCCGGAGAAAACACACGCGATCACGGAGAGAGCGTATACACTCCGGATAGACAGCACCCATAGTCAGGATCGATCCCGGGTCTCTGGCGCTGTGAGGCAGCAATCCGACTGCTGCGCCATCGTGCCGCCCTATTCGCACAGTACAAAGGGCTGCCCATATACAATACAGGACAGAAGAACAGTTCCGTTCTTCCCACAATAACAGTACAAGGTGAGAGGGGCAGTGAGAGTAACAGCACAGGATGACAGTGGGAGTGAGAGTTACAGTACACAGGGAAAGGGGAGTGAGCAATAGCTGTGAAAGATAAGATCTGTTGTCGGGATATTGAGCTCCTGGCGGTTAGATTGAGACCTTATTATGCACCGAGGGAGTTTTCCCACATCGTCGCCATTATTGTTTATATTCCTCCTCGAGCAGAGCCTGTAGTCGCGTGTGACGTCATCCAAGAGACTGTCGCGAGATTACAGACACGACACCCGGACCTACTCATTGCCATGTTAGGGGACTTCAATCATGTGAACATCAGCCCTCACTTGTCGGTCTTCTATCAGTATGTTGACTGTCCCACAAGGCACAATAACACACTGGAATTGTGCTATGTCACTGTCAAGGAGGGGTATAGTGTCTTAGTATTTTCACCGCTTGGCAAATCAGATCACAACCTGGTTAAACTGAGGCCGCCTTACAAACCCTGTGTACTGAGACAGCCTAGAACCATCCGGTCTTTTAGAAAGTGGACACCAGTGGCCAGTGAATCACTGAGGGCCTCTTTTCAATGCACAGCCTGGGTCGGACTGATGGAGCCACAGGAATTCAACAGCAGTACGGACATTGACAGGATGGCTGAATGCATAACGGACTACATCAACTTCTGTAGGGATGATGTTGTGCCAGTAAGAACTGTGTGTTGCTTTCCCAACAACAAACCTTGGATTACAAACAACATCAAGATCCTCCTAGACGATAAAAAGGATGATTTCAAGGTTGATGACCGGTAAAAGATCAAGAGGATCATGACCGGGAAAAGGAGCATGAAGCCGGCAAAAGGAGACTATAAAAGGAAGCTGGAGAGGAAACTGCAGAACAACTACATCAAAGAGGTGTGGAGAGGAATGAAGACCATCACTGGCTTCAAGGAGATGAGAAGCCAGCAGCAGGAAACGTAGATAAGGCCAATGAGTTTAACCTGTTCTATAACAGGTTTGATCTGGCATCCCCTCCCATCTCTACAGGTGCAGCCTCTCCCCCACCATCACCTCCACGAGACAGCCCCCTAATACTATAGCTGCAGCACCTCCTATGCCGACCTCCCCTCAACTGTTCTTCACGGCGGGCGAGGTGAGAGCTGAGCTGAGCTGATGAAGTTGCGCCCTGGTAAAGCAGCTGGCCCTGAAGGTGTATGTCCCAGGCGACTGAAAGACTGTGCGGCTCATCTGGCGGAGCCCCTCCAGCCCATTTTCAAGCCGAGTCTCCAGTCAGGAAGGGTACCAGGTCTGTGGAAAACATCATGTCTCGTGCCGGTTCACAAAGCAGGGCGGCCGACCGAGATCAACGACTATAGACCGGTGGTCCGTACATCTCATTTCATGAAGACAATGGAGCGGCACTCATTCCTCTCCTGAGACCACGTCCAGCACACACTCGACCCACTACAGTTTGCGTACCAGGAGAACATTGGGGTGGATGACGCAGTCCATTACATGCTGCATCGGATCTACCTATTTTTGGATGAACCAGGTGGCTACGTCAGGATTATGTTCTTATACTTTTCAAGTGCGTTCAACACCATCCAACCCCTGATTCTGAAAGACAAGCTTAAGAAGATAGGGTGGACCACCTTTATCTCCTTGATATACAACTACCTGACGGGTCTCCTGCAGTTTGATAAGCTTGGGGACTGTGTTTCCGGGACAGTGGTGTGCAATGTTGGAGCATCACGCGGAACGTTTCTGGCCCCGTTCCTCTTCACCCTGTATAATGCAGGCTTCAATTATTAGTCTGACGCATGCCAGGTCCAGAAGACATTCAGATGACAGGGCGATTGTGGCATGTGTAAGGAAAGGGCATGAGGAGGAATACAGGGACTTGACCAGTGCCTGCTGTGCCTGGAGGAAAGAGAACAGTCTCACCCTGAACACAACCAAGACTAAAGAGATGGTGGTTAACTTTGGCAGGTCTCAAGTACCCCTTCAGCCGGTCAACGCAGCAAGGGCTGACATTGAGGTGGTGCAGACATATATATATCTTGCAGTGCACCTTGATAACCAGGGCCTGCCTTTGGAGGTGCGGGGTCCAATCGTGATTTTTTTTTCATAAAAATATGAATAAATAATTATAAATGTCACGTTTCGTGAGTAATTTGACTGTCAGTCGGCTTTAAAAAAAACTTAAACCGCGCAGTGGCAGATTGTTCTCTCCATACAAATAAAATTAACAATAAATAAAGTCACAATTCAATTTTCCCACGGCTTCCAAATCACCTTCTTTCTGAATTACTGAATGGGTGGGGTGGAGGGTGATGCAGGTGGACAGATGATGGGGAAAACGGGAGCACACCGGCACAAGTTGAATCAGTTGTCATCTTATTGAATGACAATACCAGTTCAACTTCTCAAGGGACCAATTCGGGGGAGTGTTCCTTTCACAGTGTGTGGGGAGTCTAGCCATCGGTAAAGATGCGGGGAGGGCAGGAGCGTTGTGAAGGAGGGGATCGGGTTCATGTTAGTAACTCACTCACTCACCGCTGCCGCGGCGCTCCGGGCGCGGTGCTACCATAATGTGGCCGGGAGGGAAGCAGCACGCGTGGCTACGAGCGGCCTCCATCACGGGACACCGGACCCGACTGCCATCTCAGCGCCTTCTGCCGGCCAGCTCATATCTGGCACTACTCTCCGTCTGAACTGTGAGGGGACCAGCTCAATGGCAAAGATCATCGAGCGAAGTAGTCAGCGGGTGATGGTGGAGCTTACTCCTATGTCAGCGCGTATGTTATTTGTTATCAGTCACCTCATCCCAGAAACAACAGTGCTTAAAGAAGAATATTTGTTTTAGTAATTTACGAGCATGTACCTTACAGAGTCCGTTGATCCATATCCAGCAAAATGTTGTGATCATTGCATGAAGGTATTGTGGTCTAAGAAATTTGGTGTGGAATGATAATCCATCTCAGTTCTCATTTAGGCAAGTCCCAAGCTATAGATCATTTCCCTCCACCCTCAATCCCCCTCGCCCGATCTTCATTGAACCTACCATTTGACCAATCTTTTACTCGGCTGCTGTAACGTCTCCTTTCTATCAAAATATCTGTGTAGCACCTCTGTCCCCATCTTCCAATTCCCACTTTGAAATAAAATACTTGCGATTAAACACATTTGCAGCAAGCTCGCTATATACATGCAAATATATGGTTCTATATACGAGCACCCCCCCCCATTACCACCACATGGGTGGGTGCAGGAAGCCAGACAGACGGCGCAATGATAGGGGGGATCACCGTGTGAGGGTGAGTCACCACCTCCGTACAGCGTTCCTTCATCCCTCTTCTCCACCAAGCAAGGCCCTCTCCCCCCCTTCCTTCCTTCATCCTCTCCCCTCGCTAAAGAAG
Organism: Amblyraja radiata; assembly: GCF_010909765.2. NCBI lineage: Eukaryota > Metazoa > Chordata > Chondrichthyes > Rajiformes > Rajidae > Amblyraja > Amblyraja radiata. Next base: position 96,389 of record NC_045991.1, read on the forward strand.
GAGGGAGACGGAGGGGAGGGGGGGGAGGGAGAGGGAGAGGGAGGTAGTGAGGGGTAGGGAGAGGGAGATGCGGTGCAGAGGCATCTCTAAAGGGATGCTGGTTTTGGTCTCCAATCACCTCACAAAGGGCAGCCAACAGTGGTGGTGAGGCAGAAGGGAGAACTCGCTCTCTCCAATTCTCTCTGTCTCTCTCACTCTCCCTTCCCACTCTCTATCCCCCTCTCTCTCCCCCCCCCCCTCTCTCTCTCTCTCTCTCTCTCTCTCTCTAGCTCTCTCTTCCTCCCTCTCTATCTCTCTCTCTCCCCTTCTCTATCTCTTTCTCTTCTCTCTCTCTCCCCCTTCTCTCTCCAATTCCCTCCCCCCTCCCTCACCCTCCCTCCCCTTCCTCTCTGTCTATTCTCTCTCCAATTCCTCCCCCCTCTCTCCCGTTTCACTCCCTCCCCCCTTCCTCACTTTGCTCTCTCTAATTCTCTCTCTCTCACTTCTTATCCCCCTCTCTTGTGGGTGTGGAGGCGCCTAACGGCAGCGGCTCGACTACATTCGTCTGTCTCTTATTTTAAGTTTTGTCTTGTTAAATGTATGTTTTGACTCCAGTGCTATTATTTTTTTAGCTGCGTATATGTGGTGGGTGGGGGGGGGCGTGAATCTCTTCCCTGTACGGGTACCCGACCTATTCCCTGTCGAGAGCCCGATATCGTTGGGCCTTACATTGAGGAGGCGGCGGCCGTCTCCAACCGGAACGAACCTGGGGGCTACTGTCGCGGGCCTGCGGTCCTTCCATCGTGGGGCTGGCGGTCTTCGGAACGGGAAGAGCTGTGGTGGCGCGCGGATGCGACCCAACTTCGGAACTTCGGAGGCTCCGGCGGCAGTCCCGGTGGACGGTAACATCGGGAGCTCCAGGTCCCTGTTGGGAGACCGGTTTTCGGAGCTCCCGCAACGCAACTTCTCCCTCCGGCATCGCTGGGTTAAATGACTTGGAGCGGGGCCTAACATTGCCCGGTGCGGCTTAACGGCCGCGGGACGAACCATCGCCCGCCGGGGGCTTTAACATCGGGAGCTCCAGTCGCCTCGACGCTGCAGTTGGACGGCTGGACCGCTGGGGAACAAAGGGAAGAGATAAGACTTTGCCTTCCATCATCGAGAGGAGATGTTGGAGATTCACTGTGATGGATGTTTGTGTAAAATGTGTTAAGTGTGGGTCTTGGGTTTTTGTAATGTTATTTCTTTCAAACCAAGCTGTTTGAATGACAATAAAAGGCTTTATATTATATTCTATTCTATTCTATTCTATTCCATTCTATTCTATTCTACTTGTAAATGTGAGAGGTGTCATACTTATGGAGCTGCAGCATCATTCGCTGCAGCCGCGCCGGAGCAACATGTATAGGCTTGTTTACAATAGTAAACATAGGTTGGTGGTCAACCTCTACGAAAACAGCCTTGCAAAAAATATAATCGTTGAAATTAACACATGCAAAGACCACTGCATTCTCAATCTGAGCATACTTCACCTTCGTGTCTGTCATCGTCCTGGAAGCATAAGCAACAGGCTGCTGATCGTGTAGACAAGCTGCATCGTGGCCATTCTGGGATTCGTCACGGGCAAAGTAACAGGTCGATTGACATATTTCCAATAAGCAAGGGTAGGTGGCCACGACATGTGCCGTTTTCGAGTTTCAAAAGCCTGCTGCTGCTTTTCGTGCAATGTCCAAGCAATGTCCTTGTGAGTAAGCTGCCGCTAAGGAGCCGAGATCTCGGTTGGTAATTTCCCGAGGTAATTAACCATGCGCAGAAATATCTATCGACCTGTAACATCAGTGGGCGTGGACATTTCTTTAACAGCCACAGACATACAAGGATCCACCTTGAGACCATCAGCTGTGAAAATATGCCCCGCGTAGCTCACCTGGTTAACACGGAACCGACATTTTTGGGGATTCAGTTTTAAGTTCCCTTCCCTGACACGCTCGAGTACCTTCTTCAACTTGGCATCATGTTGTTCCATGCCTTTGCCGCTAACAATGATATCGTCCACGATCATAGCACAAGGGTATCCATCAGACTGGTGCCCCATGGAGCGCTGTAACACCTCACTGGCTGAACTGATGCCAAATGTCATGCGCAAAATTCTGTAGCTGCCGGAAAGCAGTGCTGAACTTGGTACTCTTTGAGGATGCATGATCCAGCGAAGTCTGCCAGAAGAAGCTCTTGGCGTGTAATACAGATAATACCGTTGGCTTCCTCATGTGGGCAGCTACCTCAATGACCAGCTCATCCCGGACAGAAAATTAAGGCCGAACAGCAAGCAGGAACAAATGCTGATTGTCGGGCTATCTGCAGGGTGGCATCTTCTGACGAGCAAACCACCAAATAATCCAGATGTGAAGGATGAGTGAAATCAATTGCCATAGTCAAAAGTGACTATTTCTGATGTGTGCTGGGCGCTCGACCTCCTGGGAGCACGGGATAATGTGTCAGCCAGATACATATGCAGACCCCGCTTGTAAGCGTGAGAGATATCATACTTCTGGAGCTGCAGCATCATTCTCTGCAGCCGCGCCGGAGGAGCATGTATAGGCTTGTTTACTGCCAACTGCAGATTGGTTATTGCATGTGAACCAATCATAGTAGAAATAGCATCACTAACCCCACCTTCTGTATGTTTTATACTCACACGCACTTCCTACGCTGGTCAGTCTTGGAAGCGGTCACGATGAACTAACAACTAACAACCTGCTGTACCGCTATACTATGAGCACACATTATAGATGACTTTGAACTCCAGATTGTCAACCTGTTTATTGACATGGTGTCAGAAGTGGAAGTTCAAAGTCATCTATAATCTGTACTCAGCTGGCCCGCGCTCCCACCTTGACAGTCCGCGACCTGAGTCGTCCTGTCAAGGTAACCTACGATGCCTCACGATACAGGCTGGGCGCTGCCTGCCCACAAACATCTGCCGATGGGACTTTACTACACGTATGTTATGCCTCCCGCACCATGACGGATACCGAGCAGCGCTACGCGCAGATCGGGAAAGAGCTGCTGGCCATGGTCTTCGATTGTTCAAAATTCAAGGACTTCATTTTTGGGAATGCTTTCACAGTCGGGACAGACCACCAACTTCTTGTGACCATCCACAATAAACCTATACGCGCAGCCCCTGCACGACTGCAGCGGATGATGATGCAGCGCCAGCGGTTCGATTTCAAAATCGTTTACAAAAAAAGGTAAAGTCATGCTCGTTGCTGACACCGTCTCTCGCGCACCACGGGCATCCAGCGAACGACAACCCGATGAACGGGACAAGTTTACGGTTCTCAGCATTTACTTCGTTCCCACGGAACGCTTGTGCCGTCTAGCTGAACACACAGCCGCCGATGGCACTGTCCAGCTACTCTCATCCAAAATCAAAAGAGGCTGTCCAGACACGCAATGCAGCACACCACTGTAGGTTGCAGCTGTTCTTCTTAGTCCGCGACGTGCTGGTAATTCAGGATGGTGTTATAGTTAAGGGCCACAGTCGTGATCCCTTCATCCTCTCGAGACGCATACTACAAAGCGGCACAGCGGCTACCCAGGTACCGATTCCACGTTGGCCCACGCACAGCACATGTTCTACAGGCCTGGCATGGCCAAGTACATACGGGACAGGACCGCCTTCTGCCCCATCTGCAACTGCCTGGCGCCGCACCAACAGAGCCAGCCCTTGCTACAACAACCTTCACCAGCACTGCCCTGGACGTCGCTGGCGGCAGACATTTTCGAATGGCACGGTAAACATTATCTACTCCTGGTCGACTCCTACTCTAACTGGTTCAAACTTGATTTACTGCCCTCCATCACATCAGACATTGTCATTCAAAAGCTACATAGACACTTCTCCACATTCGGCGCACCTGTCCCGCTTGCAAACCGACAACGGAAGACAATGCACCAGCCACGCGTTCAAACACTTTGCCAACCGATGGAATTTCCTTCATTTCACGAGCTGCCCCGAATACCCTCAAAGTAACGAGTACGCTGTAAGAAGCACAAAACAACTAATGGAAGCGCCCACCTAGCCAAGTCGGATGTGTACCTCGACCTTTTAAACCTCAGAAACATCGCTAGAGACGGGGTCCTGGGCTCATCAACCCAACGCCTGGTGTCCAGAACAACGTGACCTCCGATACCATTTGCCCAGCAAATGGTAGCGGAGCCACAGATGCTGAAGCCAGACACGATGCAGAAGCGCATCCAGGAGAAACACGACATCCAGAAACGATCACATGACAAGTCCAGCAAACCGCTAAAACCAGTACTGCGAGGCCAAGTCGTCCGTTTGCAAATTACTTTGGGAATTATCGTCTAGGTTGTGTTGTTGGCCCGTCTAAAGAACCCCGATCCCACCGTGTCGACGTCGTTGGCGCAGCCAACACTTGCTGTCAGTGAAGGAACCACGTTCCCCACCAGCCGATCATTTCGCTCCACCTCTACTGTTCCAGCCGTCTGCTGCCGTGGCCACCACCAGTCCCAGCATGTCCCATTCTCCACCGCGACCGATGGCTATGACTAACAACAACACTACCTCCCCGCATGCTCTCCCTATCGGTCATTGCAAGTGTCCCCTGCAGCTTTCTCACTTCCAGGTTCACTGCCTCCCTCTCCCACTAACATTTTTGGCGTGGAGGGAAGGTGTTGGTCCGTACACGTTCGGGCCGTATTAGTAGACCGCCTGACAAATACGGCGAGTATGTTTAAATATTGAAGTCACATGTGTGTTTAACTATATTTGCTCTTTACGGGAAGGATGTAGATTGGTTAGTGCATGTGAACCAATCATAGTAGAAACATGACTGTATGCTTTATACTCACACGCACTTCCTACACTGGCCAGTCTTGGAAGCGGTAACAATCAACTAACGACCTCAACGTGCGGTACCGCTATACTATGAGTACAGATTATAGATGATTTTGAAATCCAGATTGTGCATCTTGCTTACTTACAGTAACCATAGGTTGGTGGTCAGTCTCTATGGTAACAGCCGTGCCAAAAATCCACTTTCACCAAATTTTATTTGACTGTGGATACCCTATGCTACACATTCTATGAACTGGCAGGCGGACAATCATACCTCAGCACGCCGATTTATATAGTGCAGCAATTTGGCTTCATGTTGCAGTTTCTCATTACCTCTACCAACACGTGCATCTGTGCACTGACACCGAGGACATTCAGAGAGGAGCTGAATAATGGAGTGAAAGATATTTTAAATTTAATGGGCAGCACTGTACATAAAATGCAAACCCGATTATCTCTTCGTTATAATTTCAAACAATAATATAAAACCTTACGGCGCATCGATATTGCTTCCAGATTTCTGGGTCGAATTCATTTATTTTAATGTCGGAACCTGATTTTACAGATACCTAATTATTTAATGTTCAAGGTTATCAACCCAAACATGACATGACTAAATTATACTCTGGGAGATGAGAACATCATTCCAAAAGCAGGATATGAAACCGAAACTGAAAGATTTGCGAACGTTAAACAAACAGTTGACTGGTGTTTTGTCCGGTGTGAAAACACTATAACAAATATATTACACTGTATCTTAAGTTTTACCAGAATCTGTACCGAGGGGTTTCTTTCAATGTCTGTTTCCGAATATTTACTGTATTTTTATTGAGGTTTCAGCCCACTGAAACTTTTACACAACATAAAAATGGGCCATTCGCCCCACCAGATCATCAACAAGCTATGTACAGTAGAATAAATGCATTAATCGTACTTGGCCCGTCGCTGTCAATAACATGTTTTCGCCAAAATATTTCTGAATGTTGAGAAAGTTGTGAACTCAAACATCCACCGTGCGCTCCAAATTCCATTCACCATGTTGATGATAAATATTCATCTTCAGATCTCGGTGGAAACAAATGTTCAATTGCGATATACTCCTCAAATGTGTTGCTTGATATCAAATATATTGTTCTTGACAACACTGCACATTATATTACTCGTGGGGTTTAAATGTTTCCACTGCGTATTCTGATTTTGGATGATGAAACTGCGTCATTTAGCAGGAGTGATGTGTACTTGGAGCATATAACAGTAGCGCACAGGAACACGACGTTCGGCCAGCGATGAGCATCCCGACCATGAAACTATAATTACCTATTATTACCCGTCTGCATGTGGACCACATTCTTACATTTTCTGAACATGAATGTGCTTACCAAAACCTCTTACACTCTTCTATCAATTGTGCCTCCACCACCCCTCGTAGGCATCACCCTAACACTTGTCCCTTTTACCTCCTTTAAATACTTACCCGTTTAACTTTCACGTAATTCTCTCGAGAATGTCATAGTTCCATCCTGTGAAAAACATATACTAATTATCTACCGTAACTATCCATGTCTCCTAATTTTACACACTTCTATCTGGTATCTCTTTACCTATGGCCTTCCAAAAAAACCCAAACGAAACCTGTAAATCAATGCTGTTGAGGATCCTTCCATTTTATGGTGGTATGTGCGGGAGCGGAAATCCGAGGGGCAACGTTTTGTTTTAACAAAAAGGGTGGTAGGTAAATGAAACGATTTGGCGGAGCGGTGGTTGCGGCAGGGAGGATCGCAACTTATAAAACACATTTGCATAGGTGCATTGATAGGATAGATTTAGAGGTCAGACAGATATAATTACGTGAAGGAGGGGCTTGTTGTTCGGCACGGGAACGTTGGGCCGAAGGGCACGTTTCCACGCTGTGTGACTCTATGACGCTGTGACTCTAACTGTTGATGTTTTCCTAGCATGCGACCTCCCAAATTGCAACACCTCACATTGGCCCAGGTGGTACTCCATCCGCCATTTCTCCATTGATTGCCTTTCCTGGTTTATAATCTGCTGCATACTTTGAAGCCTTCCTCACAGTCCGCGACCACACCTATTTAGTAATCTACTTTTATGTCTAAACCATATCAACAGAGATCCCAGCACCGATCAAGTTGTAACTCCATTGGTTACAGATCTCCCGCCTGGACATCGTTCTCCCACAGCAAACCTCTGCCTTTTTTTCAATAAACCAGTTTTAAATCCATATGACTAAATTACTGTAGATCCCGTGCATCTTAATCTCGGATTCCCCTATCACGGGGGACTTGATCAAATGCCTGACAAAAATCGACGCAGACATTCAATATCCTATCCCAATCGATTACATGTATTTATCCTCAAAAAAAATCTCGATCAAATTAGTAAACCGCGACGTGCCGCGTTCAAAGCCACGCCGACCGTCAATAATTAACTCATTTTCTTCCAAATGTGAGTAAATCCTTACCTAAATTAGGCTCAACAAAAGCTTCCCTAGTGGTGACGTGACGCTCACCAGCTTATCACTCGGTAAATTATCCCTTCATCCTTACTAAAACAATGGAACAACATTAGCTAGTTCCCATTCATCTAGGACTTGACCAGTGGCTCGAGAATTATCTCCCTCAATGTTCGTGCAATCTCCTTTCCCTCATCACTCAATAAACCGATGCCAGCGGATGTTACCCCCTCCACGAGTCCCCAATCTTCCTCCTTCTTAAAATAAATTTACTTTGGCACATTATAAATAAAGAACTGCAGATGCTTGTTAAAATCGAAGGTAGACAGTCTGAAGAAGGGTCTCGACCCAAAACGTCGCCAATTCCTTATCTCTATAGATGATGCCTCACCCGCTGAGTTACTCCAGCATTTTGTGTCTACCTTTGGCAGATTAGTATTCTCCACACACATCTCACTGTCAACCGTGCCCTTCTCATTAGTCAACACAAATGCAAAGTATTTGTTTCGTACCTCGCCTACATCTCCGATCTCCAAGCACACATTCCCTCCTTTATCCTGGAGTGTACCAACTTTTCACTGCTTTTCCTTCTTCTTCTTCTTAAAGCAGGTATACATTTCTTTCGACCTTTCTTCAATCTGACTCGCCAAAAGAGGGGTCTCTTTTGGACATAATTTAACCTATGCGTTTTTTTTCCACGTTTCATTCATCCCTAGTTTAGTTTAGAGATACAGCGTGGAAACAGACCCTGCGGCTCACATAACGACCAACGATCCCCGCACATTAACAATATCCTCCACACACTAGGGACAATATTTGCATTCATACCTAGCCAATTAGCCTATAAACATGTTCGTCCTCGGAGTGTGGGAAAAACACGAAGATCTCGGAGAAAACCACATGGTCACGGTGGGACGTACAAACTCCGTACAGACAGCATCTGTAGACGGAATCGACTCCGGGTCTGTGATTCTGTAAGGCTGAAACTCTACCACTGCGCCACCGTGCGCCCATCTTCTGAAACTTTTCAAGAGACATTAGACAATAGACAATAGACATTAGGTTCAGGAGTAGGCCACTTGGACTTTCGAGCCTGCACCGCCATTCAAAGTGATCATGGCTGATCATCCCCTATCAGTAACCCGTTCCTGCCTACTCCCCATATCCCATGACTCCGCTATTTTTAAGAGCCCTATCTCGCTCGTTCTTGAAAGCATCCAGATAACCTGCCTGAGGCAGAGAATTCCACAGACTCACCACTCTCTGAGAGAAAAAGTGTTTCCTCGTCTCCGTTCTAAATGGCTTACTCCTTATTTTTAAACTGTGGTCCCTGGTTATGTTTGAGTATAGAAGCTGGGATGTAATGTTAAAATTGTACAAGGCATTGGTGAGACCAAATCTGGAGTATGCTGTACAATTTTGGTCGCCCAATTATAGGAAGGATGTCAACAAAATAGAGAGAGTACAGAGGAGATGTACTAGAATGTTGCCTGGGTTTCAACAACTAAGTTACAGAGATAGGTTGAATAAGTTAGGTCTTTATTCTCTGGAGCGCAGAAGGTTAAGGGGGGACTTGATAGAGGTCTTTAAAATGATGAGAGGGATAGACAGAGTTGATGTGATCAAGCTTTTCCCTTTGAGAATAGGGAAGATTCAAACAAGAGGACATGACTTCAGAATTAAGGGACAGAAGTTTAGGGGTAACATGAGGGGGAACGTCTTTACTCAGAGAGTGGTAGCAGTGTGGAATGAGCTTCCAGTGGAAGTGGTGGCGGCAGGTTCGTTGGTATCATTTAAAAATTAATTGGATAGGCATATGGATGAGAAGGGAATGGAGGGTTATGGTATGAGTGCAGGCAGGTGGGACTAAGGGAAAAAAGTTGTTCGGCACGGACTTGTAGGGCCGAGATGGCCTGTTTCCGTGCTGTAATTGTTATATGGTTATATGGTTATATGGTTCTGGTCTCCCCCAACATCGGGAACATGTTTCCTGCCACTAGCGTGTCCAAGCCCTTTACAGGACTGTATGTTTCAATGAGATCACCTCTCATCCTTCTAAACTCCAGAGTGTACAAGCACAGCTGGTCCATTCTATCAGCATTAGACAATCCCGCCATCCCGTGAATTAACCTTGTAAACCTACGCGGATTCCTTCAATAGCAAGAATGTCCTTCCTCAAATAAGGGGACCAAAATTGCACACAATACTCCAGATGTGGTCTCACTTGGGCTCTGTACAATTGCAGACGGACCTCTTTGCTCCTATATTCTTCGATACCTCTTTTTATAAAGGCCAACATGCCATTCGCTTACTTAACTGCTTGCTGTAACTGCATGTTTACTTTCATAGGCTGGTCTACAAGGACCCCCAGATCCCGCTGTACTTCCCCTTTTCCCAACTTGACGCCATTTAGATAGTAATCTGCCTTCCTGTTATTGCTACCAAAGTGGACAACCTCAGATTTATCTGCATTAAACTTCATCTGCCATGCATCTGTCCACTCCCCCAACCTGCTAAAGTCACCCTGCATTCTCATAGCATCCTCCTCAAAATTCACACTGCCACCCAGCGTTGTGTTATCTGAAAATGTGCTAATGTTACTTTGAATCCCTTCATCAAATCATGGATGTGTATTAAAATAGCTGCGGTCCCAGCACCGAGCCTTGCGGTACCTCACTGGTCACTGCCTGCCATTCTGAAAGGGACCCGTTAATCCCTACTCTTTGTTTCCTGTTTGCCAAACACTTCTCTATCCATATCAACACCCTACCCCCAATACAATGTGCCCTCATTTTGCCCACTAACCTCCGATGTGGGACCTTATCAAATGCTTTCAGAAAGTCCAGGTACACTACATCCACTGGCTCTCCATTGTCAATTTTCCTAGTTACATCTTCAAAAAATTCCAGAAAATTAGTCAAGCATGATTTCTCCTTCGTAAATCCATGCTGACTCGGACCTATCCTGTTACTGCTATCCATATGTGCGGCTAGATCATATTTTGTTAATTGACTATAGCACCTTCCCCACCACCGATGCCAGGCTAACTGGTCTATAATTCCGCGTTTTCTCTCTCCCGCCTTTCTTAAAAAGTGGGATAACATTAGATACCGTCCAATCCACAGGAACTGATCCTGAGTTTATAGAACATTGGGAAATCATCACCAATGCATCCACCATTTCTAGAGCCACTTCCGTAAGTACCCTGGGATGCAGACCATCAGGCCCTGGGGATTTATCGTCCTTCAGTCCCATCAGTCTATCCAACACCATTTCCTGCCTAATGGGTATTTCCTTCAGTTCCTCCGTCACCCCAGATCCTCTGGCCACTACTATATCAGGAAAATATTTTGTGTCCTCCTTAGTGAAGACAGATCCAAAGTACCTGTTCAAATCATCTGCCATTTCCTTGTTCCCCATAATAAATTCATCTTTTTCGGTCTTCAGGGCTCCAACTTTGGTCTCAACTATTTGTTTCCTCTTCACATACCAAAATAAGCTTTTCCCTGCTTTATATTCTTGGCTAGCTTACCTTCGTACCTCATCTTTGCTCCCCATATTGTCTTTTTAGTTATCTTTTGCCACATAAGTTCATTGGCTATATTGATGAGGGAGTTAGATGTGGCCTTGTGGCTAAACGTATCAGGGGGTATGGAGAGAAGGCAGGTACAGGATTCCGAGTTGGATGATCACCATAATCATATTGAATGGCGGTGCAGGCTCGAAGGGCCGAATGGCCTACTCCTGCACATATTTCTATGTTTCTATGTTGCTATGTTTCTGGTGTTCTTTAAACATTACCCAATCCTCTTGCTTCCAGCTCATCTTTGCTACGCTGTACTTCTTCGCTTTAATTTTTATACTGTCCCTGACGTCCCTTGTCAGCCATGGTCGTCCCTTTCTCCACTTGGAATGTTACTTCCCCTTAGGAATGAATTCATCCTGCACCTTGTGTATTATTCTTAGAAACACCTGCCATTTTTGTTTCACTGTCATCCCTGCTAGTGTATCATTCCAGTCAACTTTGGCCAGCTCCTCTCTCATGGCCCCATAGTTCCCTTTATTCAACAGCAACACTGACACCTCCGATCTACTCTTCTCCCTCTCCAATTTTAGATGAAACCTGACCATGTTATGGTCACTGCCTCTTGTGGCTCAGGTCCTTCATCAAATCCGGTTAATTGCATAAAACTGAATCCAGAAGAGCCTTCTCCGCGATAGGCTCCAATAAAGCTATTCAGATGATCCATCACGAAGGCACTCTACAAAGTCCCTTTCTTGGGATCCAGTACCAACCTGATTTTCCCAGTCAACCTGCATGTTGAAATCCCCCATAACATCCACAAAATTACTTTTGCTACATGCCAATTTTAACTCCTGATTCAACTTGCGCCCTATGTCCAGGCTACGGTTTGGGGGCATGTAGATTAGTCCCATTATGGTTTTTTTACCCTTATAATTCTTAAGTTATATCCATACTGACTCCACTTCTCCTGTTTCAATGTCACCCCTTGTAAGGGACTGAATTCCATTCGTCACCAACAGGGCAACCCCGCCCCCTCTGCCCACGTGTCTTTTCGATTGGAGGTATACCCTTGAATATTCAGTTCCTAGCCCTGGCCCTCTTGCATCCATGTCTCAGTATGTCCCACAACATCATAATTGCCAGTTTCTAACTGAGCCTCAAGTTCGTCCACTTTATTCCTTACATTTCGCACATTCAAATACAGTTTTTTGACCTCCGTATTCACTCCCCCCCCCTCGCAATTGGCCCTGACCTTACTCTGTTGTACATTCTTAAGCGTTCCTTCGCATTAATTCGAGAATCCATTGTAATTTTTACCTGTAGCCACTTCCCCTTCAACTCCATCTTTATACTCCAAATATGACAACCCCCCTCTATTTAATTTAAACCCACGCGTCTAGCCCTAGCAAAGCTGCCTGCCAGTTGAGGTGTAACCTGTCCCTTTTGTAAAGGTCACCCTACCCCAGAAGAGATCCCAGTGGTCTATAAATCTAAATCCTTGCTCCCTGCACTAGCCCCTCAGCCACACATTCAGATCCCCTATCTCCATGTTCCTGTCCTCACCAGCACGAGGTACTGGAAGAAATCCAGAGATAATCACCCTAGAATCCGGCATTTCAGTCTTCTTCCTAACTCTCTGAAGTCATGTTTGAGAACCTCCTTCCTCTTCTACCCGATGTCGTTCGTGCCTACGTGCACAACTACTGCCGACTGTTCACCTTCTCTCTCGAGGATGTTCAGAATTCGGCTCGTGACATCCTGAACCCTGGCACCAGGGAGGTAACAGACCATCCTCGCATCTCGTCTGCCGCCACAGAATCTCCTGTCCACTAGCTCTTCCATTTATGCATTGACCCGACAGACAATCTGTTAGGTCATCAAGGGCCATTTGTCATCCTTACCCCTCCTCCTTACTGGGACATGTCGATCCTCAACTTTGATCAAGTGGCCTTTAATCAACTCCTGCCAGACATGTCAGACATGGAAATGCAAGAAAAAAAACGTTATCTCAATGGACCGAACTTCTGCCGATTAAAGTAGGAATTTACCTTCCTTGGATTTGGTACCTTCCCACAGTGTCTGGCCTTCTCCCCGTTCAATTCACGGAAAATGTGCGCAGTTTAAATTGACCAGCCCGGAAAGTAACGGCAATGATGGAACGCTGGCATATTTCTCAGTCTCCAAGTTAATTACTAACCAGTGACCACCCGCCACCTTAATATTCCCTTCGCAGGTGGTCGGGTTGTTGGCCGTGGTCGGAAGTGAGTTGTGCAATATTTGAACCAAACTGTACAACGTTCATCTCCACGTATTATTCTAGTGGCTGCTCCTGAAGTCACACGAAAAATAACAAATTGCATTTGCGTCCGCATTGTGAGAGCCAATTACAAACAATGCAATTCCAAATGGTTCAAGTAACATTTTCCACTTCGCACTGCATTGGTTGTCCTTTCGTTAGTGTAGCTCCAATTAGAGTCCAAGAGTCATAGATTAATATAGTGTGGAAAATGGCCATTCGGCCCAACACGCCCACACCGACCAACAATGTCCCAGCTACCCTAGTCCCACTTCCCTGCGCTTGGTCCATAACCCTCCAAACCTGTCCTATCCGTGTACCAGTTCAACTGTTTCTTAAATGGTGAAATAGTCCCAGCTTCAAAGACCTCCTCTGGCAGTTTGTTCCATACACCCACCATAACTGTGTGAAAAAGGTGCCCCTCTGATTCCTATTAAATCGTTTCCCCTGCACCTTGAACTGATATCCCCTGGTCCTCGATTCTCCTACTCTGGGTAAATGTCTGTACATCAAGCAGATCTATGAGCTCACTCCCTCCAGTCCCAGCACCATTCTTGGAAATCTTTTTTGAACCCTTTCAAGCTTGACAATGTATTTCTTATAACATGGTGCCCATAACTGAGCACACTATTCTAAATGCGGTCTCACCAAGGTCTTATACAACTGCAACATGACCTCCCAACTTATATACTCAATACCCTGACTGAAGTGCCAAAAGCCTTTTTGACCACCTTATCTACCTGTGACTCGACAGTCAAGCACTTGTACTGCTAGATCACTCTGCTCGACAACACTACCAAGAGGCCTTCCATTCATTGTTTAGGTCCTGCCCTTGTTCTACGTCCCAAAATGCATCACCTCACTTTTCTCTGTATTAAATTCCATCAACCATTCATCTGCCCACCTGGCCAATCAACCCAGATTCTGCTGCAATCGTTCACAACCATCTTCACTATCTTCAAAACCACTAACTTTTGTATCATCTGCAACTTGCTAATTTTGCCATGTATGTTCTCATCCAAATCATTGATGTAGATGACAAACAGTAACGGGCACAGCACCAAACCCCGTGGCACACCACCAGTCTCAGGCGTTCAATCTGAGAAGCAACCTTCCACCATCACTCTCTGCTTCCTTCCATGGGGCAAATTTTCTATCCATTCTGCTATCTCTCCTTGGATCCAATAAGATCTAACCTTCCAGAGTAGCCTACCATGTGGCACATTGTCGAACGCTTACTAAAGTTCATGTACACAACATCCACAGCTCTGCCATCATCAACCTTTTCGCTCACATCTTAAAAATAAACCAATCAGATGTGTGAGACACGACATCCCACGAACAAAACCGCGCTGACAGTCCCTAATTAGCTCTTGCTCGTCCAAATGACTGTAAATTCACCAAGGCAAATTCCTTGTATGTGATTACTTGGCCAATAAACTTACTCATTCATTCATTCAATCATTCATTTATTCATTCATTCATTCATTCATTCATTCATTCATTCATTCATTCATTCATTCATTCATTCATTCATTCATTCATTCATTCATATTGTCTCCCTCAGAATACTCTGCAGCAACTTACCTATTACGGGTCATCGGCCTATAGTTCCCCACATTTCCCCTGCAACCCTTCTTGAAAAGAGGCACAGATTTGCCGCCCAGTCCTTACGTGCTTCTCCTGACTGTCCTGGTAGACCCATTGTTTCAGCGTGTTCACTGAATTAATTTCCACATAACTGGACTCCATCCTACCCCCCTGGTCCAATCTAGGATGACACTTCACTATCATCGTCAGTTCTTTCCCAAGGGCAAGTGGCTGCGATATTGCTGATTTTAGAAGAAGAAGGCCGAGGATCGATTAGCCTGTCTTCATCGACGATTCGATGGTGGAGAGACTCAACAATTTTATGTTCCTTGCAGTGCATATTTCTGAAGATCTGTCGTGGAACCAACCAATGCATGGAATCATAAAGAAAGTCAATCTACATCACTTTGTTAGACCAGCAAGCACATCGGTGTGGTGACGAATGTACTCTCGATCTTCTACAGGTCTAAGGTAGAGACCATATTGACCGGTTGCCACAGGGCCCGGTTCGGTACTTCGAAAGCCCCGGAATGTAGGAGATTAAATCAGATGGTGGCCATCGACCGGTCCTACCATCACCTGACCTATCCACCATCTAATGAATCTACAAGGGGCAGCGTCACGAAATGGCGACCAGCAATAATCTGGACCCTCACCACCCTGGCCACGGTCTTTTTTCTCTCTAAACTCCGAGAAAGTATATCGGAGTCTGCAAACTGTACTCACGCCAGTTTCAGGAACAGTTTCTTCCCATGACAAAATGGCTCTTGACCACCACAATCACCGACTAAATTATGAACTACGAAAAGTGTTGTTTGTGCTTGAGACTTGCAGCTTTTGAATTTGCCCAAAAATTGATTATTTTAGCTCATTGAACTTTCTTTTGTTCTTTGTGTTATCTGTGTGCGCTCTTTACAGTTGTGCTATGCTGCTACAAGAAACAAATATTGTTGAGTTATCTGTACATATGTCAATTAAACACTCTTGCCTCGTGAGATTGGAGTACGTGACCTCTTCCCTACACCCATGGAAGTTGAGAAGTCACCAGAAAGAAATGCATCAGGATACGACGGACGGGGAGCAGAGGTCGACTTTTTTTCCGTGGTCGGAATATCATCTTCAACAGGACATCGGTTTAAGGAAAGAGGAACGTATTTTAAAAGCGATCTGATTGATGCATTTATTACAGAATGGTTGGCTGGGCCTTAAATCCATTATTTAAATATTATGAATGGTGCCTGTCCGTTCGTTTAATTTTCTAATGCATGTCCTCCATGTCAAGATGCCAGATTAAATGAATCAAGATTCCCGAAATGCACTCGTCCATGGAAACGAATAATCTGAACATTCCGATTTTCAAGCGACTGCTCACGATTATTTGGATTGCGGAGAGATGGTGTGAATTCTCCTGTAGATTGCTCCCTGACACTAACAGTCCACTCGACAGAACATACATAATGGATATCATCACCCATGATGATTGATACCCTTTCCGTGAGGCATTTAGTGCCCGGACACAAAAGAGTTAACAGTAGATGTCTGTTCAGTGAGTGTAATTAACGTCAGTCCGCGCGGAGCCCGGTTGTGTCACCGGGGGTTTCCCAGTTCCAATAAAAACGATTCCTGTTGATGGGATATGAGAGTGTTAGTGAGAGCATCCCGTCCGTCACCGACACAGAGCAGCAGCTCCACAGAGGGAGAAAACCAATGGGAATCTGTGTACAATAAAGTGGGATGTTAGATGGGTGTTTAGGAATCGGACAATATTAGAGAGTGAAGTGATTGTCACCGAGTGCAATCGAGAAACAGGGAGTGCGGTGTTGCACAAATGGTTCGGTCTCTGAAAACGGTACAGTGGGAGAAGGGAGTATTTTATTTGGCTGATGATATTTTTGCGTCTGAGTGCAGCTTAAGCCTTCGGACTATATGTTAATCATGAATATTCAGCTTGTCTTTTATCCCATCTTGTTGCTTTTCCAGGTAAGTCTCTGTCTAAATTCCTGAGCAACATCAGGAGAGAAGGGGCGGTTACGGGATCCGGAATACATGTCTGTAGCTCGGACAACCCATGACGTGTTCAATTCAAGTAATCTTCGATTGAGTAATGGGTAATGTGCTGATGCTGCCTGATTGTGGGGATCAGAGGTTTCCGCTGTTCATCACCATATTGCTTACCATTTACACGTGTTATATTTACATTCCTACCATGTCCACAGTTAATGATATTAAAACGGGAAACAATCCTCAAGGCCTTTCCAGTTCCTGTAATTCATTCTCCTGGTGCAATTCACTGCTGCCGTGCGCCTGGCGATCTATATGTAGCTGTCGAAAATGTCCACGGCAAACAATAAACATTAGATTTTACAGGTTTTACATGTTTTTACTGGTTCAATGCAATCTTGAGATATTGACACGCGTTCCTTTGCCTTCCTCCTCCTCCCAACTGCGACTGAAGCGAACGGTTCCTGCTGGGATCTGGCCCAGCTTCGCCCAATGTCACTGCGTGTGCATAATGCTCCGTATCGGAACCATTTCTGTCTCGAACAGACTGACGGATACTGGCGCATTGGGCCATGAATAGACGGAGAACCCTGGGCTGATTGATTCACACTAATGCAACGTCCCTGCATAAAGAGCAGGACGAGTGTCTGTTCTGCAGCCCACTCATTGGTTCACAGTGAACCAAAGAGCTAAACTCCCATGGTGAAGTGAGCAATGATCAGAAACCGGTCAGATTCTCTATCCGAACCCTCGTAACTGCAGCTTCTCATCTGTTAAGTAGTCGAGTAGATGAGGTTATTTTACCATCAGTAATTTGTTTCGTTGAATTGTCATCAGCTGACAGCCTTGTTAGAAAATATTCTACAGCTCTGAATCCCAGAACAGAATTGTGCATTTGATTTGCCCCTCGATGAATCTGCCGAGTTTGATTTGTCTGCTGTCATGTCTCTGTTTACATCCCTTCTCATAGTGAACATGCTGACGATTGTGGTCCTGTCCCGGGGTAAGTGCGGTCCCTCCACAGGTGTCACTCACTACCTGATCGCCATGGCAACGGTCGATTTACTGGTAATTATTCTGGGCCTGATACTGAGGCAGACTCACATTGATTACCGGGACGCATTTACTTCCCTGTACTATGTCCCAGTGTGTAATATCCACGCCGTGTTGCTTTACGCCGTCGCCGACTGTTCTGTCTGTTTCACAGTCACCTTCACCTTTGATCGATTTGTGGCCATTTGTTGCTAGAAGCTGAAAACAAACTATTGCACCGAGAGAACAGCGGCTATGGTTCTGCGGACTGTGACCGTGCTGAGCTGTTCTGGTATTTTATGTTGGGCGGTAGGTACTTGCTATTTAATGCCCCCTGGTTTTGTTTTGTTCTACTCGGTGTTCGAACCTCACTGGTCTGGGGTATCGGGGAGTTTCTCCAATACCTCATCACCCCCGTGATCCCATTTGTCCTCATTATTTTATTCAACACTCCGACCATCAGATACGTGTTAATGGCGAGCAGAGCCCGCAGCAGACTCCGGGGTCCCAGCAGTTGGGAGAGTGGCAGGGACCCGGAGATGGAGAGCCGCAGGAAATCCCTTATTTTACTGCTGGACATCTCGGGGAATTTCATCGTGTTGTGGGCGCTCCATGCGATATTTGTTGTGTGGTTCAGACTGGCTGGATTAATTCCTAGCTGGGACTATCCGGATTCCAACATTGGCGAACAGTCCACCATGCTGCAGACCCTGAGTTGCTGCACAAACACTGCTCTTTACGCCGTCACCCCGACTAAGTTCAGGCAGCAGTTCAAAGAAGTGGTTAAATCGCCCTTTTCTCTGATTGTAAAATGCACTCAGCGCCGCGGGATTTAGTAATCCGTGTCCACTCCATCCCATCTGCGCGCACTCCGCCCTCACTCCCCGACACGCTGTGGATCCTCAGTGACCTCGTCCACAGATGATTCTTGTGACCCTGGTATGTCCTCCGATTCCGCCTCGAACATCCACCCACCGAAGTTCCACCCACCGACGATCCACCCACCGAAGATCCACCTACCTCCATTACCATACTATCACAAACAGCACCGCCACGTTGTTCCACTAAGACGAAGAATGCCCCGACGTATTCAATTGTCTTCTTGCAGGAACATCGTTCACTTTCAACGGAGCGCCTGAGAAATATAGCGCACCCCTTTCACTTATCTACGACAATAATGCGCCTCAACACAGAGTTTCTCAGAACTAGGAACCTTTCGGAACTAACAGCTTTTCTGGCCCATTTGCAAATCATATAAATATTGATAAAGCCAAACGGCTATGCGGCATATACTGTTTTCATATACTGTCACAGAGCATTTCATATCCCAGCTTCAACTCAAATCAATATAATTCTCAATATAATCGAACAGATAAAACAGAAAACATATAAAGCTAGGTCCAACTTCCTCTGGGTCACTGAACGTTAAGGACAAAATCGACAAATTGAGGCAGCGGCACCCGTAGTCGGAATCGAACCCGTGATTGCGGCGCTGCATTCGCGTGAAGGCAGCAACTCTACCGCTGCGCCACCGTGACCGCCCAGAGGTAAGAGGTCAGCCTGCCACACGACAACGGCACCTCCCTTTTTGACGGGTTTAATAACAGTGTTCGCTTTGTTGCTGTGTCAGTGTTGAGTCAGGTAGAAGGTACAGGAGCCTGAAGACCGCACCGACCAGGCTCTGGAATAGCTACTTCTCCACAGCCATCAGGCTCTTAAACTTGGCTCGGACAAAACTCTGAACATTAATAGCCCATTATCTGTCATTTGCACAATCAGTTTATTTATTGATGTGTGTATATATGTATATAATGGTATATGGACACACTGATCTGTTCTGTAGTCATGCCTACTATGTTCTGTTGTGCTGAAGCAAAGCAAGAATTTCATTGTCCTATCAAGGACACATGACAATAAACTCTCTTGAATCTCTTGAATCTCGAGTTTGTTTACAATCTTGAGTTTGGTAGTACTGAGTACGTTCAGAGTGGATGAGGCTGGAGTGGCTAAGCGGAGCAGAGAAGGTGGCTGATGCCGCTGCTCTGTCTCTACCCCTACCCGCTCGTCGAATAAGCCTTCAACTCATTATTTTGCCTCCTAGTAGATCCAGGCTGAAACAGCAATACAATAAAAAAAACTATTAATAATTGTGCAAATGCTAATAAATGTGATTATAATCATATTCCAAGGGATCATTTAATCGCAGTTTCTATTTTTATCCATCAATTTCAATTGCTCACAATCTCCTCTGATTCTTTAAAGATGGAGAGGAGATTTCACGGATTTCGTGTGGCCTCTGCCTGTCGGACCATTCCTGAACGGCCATCTCAAGGATCGCCTGATCAACAGCGCAGGATGTCCGCTCGCTGCCGCAGCCACTAGCGGCGCATTCCCCGCGGCAGCCACGAGGGGGAGCGGTCTGTCTGCCGCTGCCTCTCTTTGTTGAGCGGGATAACGCCGGCGCTGCTGTCACACTGACTCAGGTCCGTCTCTTCACAGACTATCTCCATAAACATTGTCAGACGAGTGAATGCCCACTGGTAAATCAGATAGCATTCTTTTGAAATGAGAACCCCAGCAGCTGTTGGTTTATAAAACGTGCTCAGTCATTCGGTCTGTGCACCAATGCGACTGAACTAGATCCAAATATCCTCTAGGTCGATACGGGGTGGAATGCATGAGGTCAAAAACAGGAGCAGATTCGGATGTATTCTTTCATTGCCAGTGTCAGATCACGGTAAAATGAAAACTATTCTCTCTGATTAGTTTACGGATTATATCCCCACCCCGTGCGTCTGACTGAGCTCCTGACTCATTCTCTCACTCTTGCTGCTGAATGCACACATCCCCTCACTGCCTTACATGGGAATTACGTCCTGATGCTGTGTCTACGTCTGTTTTCCCGGGTGATCAAATTTCTCGCGACTTACCATAAGGCGTATAATACAATGATCTGTTCTCTCCACCATGTCCGTGAGGAAAACATATCTCGCTGAAACTCATTTCAACTACATGGCGTCTGTGCCTGTGAGGTAGTGTGTGGCTGGAGTGGGGTTGTGTGCGGGGTGGGGAGGGGTGGGGGATTTGGGTGGAATGGGTATGGGCGTGTGATGGTGGGCACGTATGGACAAGAATTTTATGAAGAGTTACGTTGAGGGATTACCTGAAGAACCTGCCAGCCCGCATGCGCGTCAAACTTCAAAGCAACGGTGCGAAATCACAGATGACAGTTGGTGAACTGAATATAGGGAAACTAGTATACAAGTTGACCTGTATGATAGAGGGTTGGGAGTGGAGGGCACGTAATCCCTCCACGTAACTCCTCATAACATAAAGATCAAACTTCAAACTGGTAAATTCTCGTTTAATCTAACAATTTTACTTCGGAGTCACGTGAGTGACTACGCGAAGATTTAAAAGTTCTGTGATTTCATGCATAGGAGACGAGCCCACGCGGCACACACTGTAATATCTGATCATGGAGGAGTAAAAGTAGAATGCATTCAGACATGACATGGTTTTTCAATCATGCTGATGCTTTATTAACAAAGAAATAATAATGACCCCTTACATTCGGGGCAAATTATAAGACAGAATTTAAAATCGAATCTGGAAACACCCCTGGCCTGGCAATGGGTTTATTATAAAATGTTTGAAACGTTCTTTCACTAGACCACCCGGCCGTCGCAAGGATGTGGTCCATAGAAACGTCCGAACACCTTTTGCTGCCGACGTCGATGCAGTCCTAGCGGAATGAGATTTAAAAACACAGTATCCACACTTGCAACGCCAAAAACCCCGTCTTAGCCACCTCGAGATGGTCTGCACAGACAACCCTTTTGTGAGGATGTTATGGACTGATAATCAAAGCCATTCAGAGTCTCTAAGGTTCTTTGTGACCCTGACATATTGAAGTAAATGGGTGACTATGCACAAACGAGGTCCATGGGGTAATAAATAATAATAATAATATAATAATAATAATAATAATAATATAATAATAATATATATATATAATAAAATAATAATAATATATATAAATAATAATAATAATAATAAAATAATAATAATAATAAATACTTTATTGATCCCCTCAGGGAAATTCAGATGTCCAGAAGCCCCCAACCAACAAACCCACATATTCAAAACGAACGCAGACAGAAAATACATAGAATACAATGTGGACACAACCTGAGAGCAATAAATACTTAAAAAGACCAATAATTAACAGTTAAAAATTAAAAATTGCAAAATGCATCCCCCTACAGCCTAGCGGTCCGAATTATAAAATCTAATAGCTGCAGGGGTGAAGGATCTCCTGAACCGCTCCATTCTACAGGGCAGGGAGAGGAGCCGGTTGTTTTTCCGAGTGATCTTTTGACTCTCCAGAATTACATGGAGGGATGCCCGGGGTTTTTCAGGATGACCTGCACCTTATGCCTCATACGCCTCTCAGGCACATCCATCCCAGAGTATACTCTCCGCTCCAGCACTGAGCTAGCTCGTTTAACCAATTTGACCAGCTTCCTGTTGTTTTTTGCACAGTATGCTATGAATTCCAATTTAAGACCAGACCCCCTGGTCTATCGTGTTTAATTAATTCAAATATGTAGAAGGTTATATTATCGGCAGTTATTGCCATAGTGTCCAGCCGCAATTTATGCAACGACTAGACTCGTTGAGCCGAGATCAGCGCCATAAGCATAACTACTTTATACATTGGCTTGGTCAGTGACAGGGACGTAGCTGGAGCCCATCCCCGAAGCAACGTCACGACACTGCTAATATCCTAAATGTGGGAGTAGCTAGGCCTGGCGGGATTGGTTTTGAAAATACCCTTCATATGTCTCGACACCAGAGGGTGAGATCCGACAACCTGGTGTCTCGACCCCCGCCACAAATAGGACGATAGTGCACTTCTGGCACAGTTGATGGCACTGTAGCTCAGACCTTCATCAAAATAAAGACTGGACAAACATTCTAATACAACACTCACACGAGTTGTGTCATACGTGATGTTTGTCCGTGCACAGAACGTCTCTTATTTTCTAATATAGGAGATATATTGTTTTTGGTGGAATCTCTCCATGCCACTGTGATCATAGGTAAGGTTCGATCCGCCAGTCCGAGCTCCAAGGAAGGACTCCTCAGACTCTGCAAATTAACAAATGTATCCGTTAATGGCACGGGTGATTCTCACCTGTCACAGGATTAACCAATAAAGTATGGCTTTTGGGAATTACCATACAAGGTTCTGATACCATACCCAGAATCACAGGAAACCATGGATGAGTAGGCCAGTCGGGTACTACCAAAATACCCGACGCGGAGTCTTGTTGGATGTTTTGCAAGTCCCGACAGATGCATAGAAAAACGGTCCCCTCCAATGTAGCGAGAATGCATCCATCGCCACTGCCCCACGGTCTGGCCCCCAAGCAACATATGTTGGCAATTGATGATTGAGCCTGGTGATGCGAACAGGTCGACGTTCGGCGTTCCATACCGGGCTACAATGTCGGTAAACACTTTGTGGTCCAACATCCATTCGGTGTTGTCCTTAAATTGTCGTGACCTGGTGCCCGCCACTGTATTAAGCTTACCTGGAAGGTAAGTAGCTGATACCCAAATGTTTCTCTTGATGCATCAGTGCCAAATAAGGTTAGCCAAACAATCACAGGATACCGACTTAATTCCACCCATGTGATTGATATAAGCCACTGCAGTGGTGTTGTCAATCTGGTCGGACAATCAGATGATGCATGTCTGTGCAGTAAGCTCTTAGCCCAATGAACGCAACCAACAGCTCTAAATATTTAATACCATGTGATTGAAGCAAAGAAGATTCATGCAAATCCCATCTTCCATCACAACTAGAGATGGTGTCAGTAGCACCTCAACCTAGAGCGCTAGCATCAGTCTGTAAAATAACTGAAGGACTACTGACCATAATGGTATTAGACAAATGCCGAATGTTTTGTATCCACCATTGTAATTCAGAAATAGCATTAGCTGGTAACTGCATAAGTCTGTCAAAGTGACCAGCATGAATGTTGAAAACTTGTACATTTGCCCTCTGTACATTTTGATAATGCAAATGTCCAAATTGTGCAGCTGGAAATGCAGCCACTAGCATGCCAATCACCCTAGCTACGTGTCGAATTGATGGTTGCGTAACGACAATATGGCTCTACCGGGCCTCTACTAATTCTGTGTCCTTGCCGCCAGGCAGAGTCACAGACATGTGAACAGAGTTAACAGTAAACCCTAAATAATCCATAACCGTGGGAGGTATTCACTTGGATTTATCTGGATGGATGAGAACCCCCAATTTCTCAAACAAGAGTTTGGTGGCTGAAACAGCTAATTTAACTGATTCCAGAGTTTTCCCAACAATTAAGATATCATCCAGATATGCCATGGCAATATGTTTCCGCGCCATGAGAAGCGCTAGTGCTGGTTTTAGTATTCTGGTAAACACTCTGGGGGCTGACGTTAAGTCATTAGGCAATGCTTTAAACTGCCACAGTTGCCCCATCCAGTTAAATTTCAAACACCTTCGGTGATCCCTATGTATGGGTACCGAAAAGTATGCATCCTTAAGATCGATGCAAGCCATAAAGTATCCTTTAGAAATCAAAGGTTTGGCAGTAACAAATGGTTCAACTTTAAAGTGTTTGTACTGCACAAAATTATTAAGCTGTGTTAAATCAATGATAATGCGGCATCCGCCGTCTTTCTTTTTTTTTGAAAACATATTAGACACAAATGCATAAGAGTCATGACGGGACCTCTCAATTATCGCTTTTGAATGTAACCTCAAAATTTCAGCATGCACGTCTAAACTTTCTTGCTGTGAAAGCACAAACGTTTCGTTAGGCGCATGCTGTGTGGGTGGAAACGAATTGTGAAGAAACTCAAATTTATATCCTTGAATACTGTGCAGTATAAAAGGGTCAGACGTTATTGAACTCCACGCACTCCAAAACAAGTGCAACCTACCACCAACCTGTGAAACGTTTACGCCCCCAAAGCCCCGGAAGAATCCAGACCCACCTACCTCCATGGTTACCAATCGGTTTGTTTTTACTTCTTCCGTCCCCGAGCCCGGGGGGGGGGTAGAGGTGCTGGGATGTGTGGGTGGCGCATTTTCCAAGAAGGCCGTTCTGGGCCTTGGCCTAAAAAAGATCTTTGTACAGAAAATACGGCCTTCGAGCTTTCACCACCCTCCGGATATCGTTTCCTGCTGGTGAATGCCGCCGATGTTGGGAGGTCTTCCCGGTCGACGACGCCTTTATTAGCCCGACAGCCTTCGCCTCCTCATCCAGGCCCTTGACCTCTTTTGACAGCTTCTCCCCGAATAGTAGATTTGG